>NC_071982.1:12928457-12948345 GCF_026283585.1 Hylaeus volcanicus
ATTTGAGAAGGTTGATCACTCTTCTCTATGTTCTAAAAATGTAATTTATTGTCATCTCAAAATGGTATTATCGTTTGCCATTTGAGAAGGTTGATCGCTCTTCTCTATGTTCTGAAAATGTAATTTATTGTCGTCTCGATATTTCATTATCGTTTGTTTGTTATTTGCAAATTTATCGAACGTTCGATAGATATTTTATAATATCAATTCTAATCGTAGAAAGGGCCTTCATTTGGAAGGGGAAGTTTGAAGAGGGAGGAAACATTAAAGAAAGTAGCTCAAGAGTTACAATGGAGTAGAAACAATACTAAATCGCATAAGAGTTTTGCAAGAGAATCAGTCTCTTTCCTCTTCTTCCTTCTTCCGTATTGAAGCCGCAAAATGCATATTACGTTTCTGGTGAGTCAAGACTTTTTATTTCAAATGTCCTTCAAGCGACTCGTCAATCAATCATTAATGTATCTTTCAATGTTAATTTAAATATTCCTATAAAACATTCATGTTAATTAATGTTTTCTATCCTTTACAAATATTCATATTAGAATATTACAGTCTTTTATTTCCAAAAGCTGTATGTAAATACTAAAAGATGTATGTAAATAGATTGTTAGTCATGAATTTGAAAGCGATGAGCCATAAAGAACGCGTGAAAGCGAGACAAATCAGGATTGAATTTACGGTTCAGAGTACATAATATCTTCTTTATTCTCGGACCTCGTATATCGAACCATTCGATACCAAAATTTAAAACTATACACCCGTTAAATTTTCTCATTTAAATTACTAACAATTTCTTTTTCTTTTCAGCTTCTAACAAATGCAGTCCTCGTATGGGCAACCAACGTTTCCTCGCCAAAAAATCATCGATTTTACGAAAAGGATCAGCAATTGATACCACGCTATAAAAAGGATTCAAAATCCAAGATAAAGAAAGATGTTAAGCTCGCATTGCACGGTTCAAAAGAAAGCAATGAACGTTTGAAAGAAAAAGAATACGTGAATCCTTGGAACTTATCCAAAGAGACTGATAGAATACAATTTCAAATAGAAGGCCACAAAGGACCGCAAACGTACATGTTTGGATTCGATACTGGACACGGGTGAGATATCATTGAATTTTTAAATTAATGCAACTCTACTCGTAGAGATTTGACATAAAATTATTTATTTATTACAAACTCAGCTTAGTTCAGATTTTGTGTACGTATACACATGTTTCGTCATAAATAAAATATTGTATATCCTTATAAGTACTTAACTAACAATACATAATACGTCTTTCTCAGAAAGAATAGACAATATAGACTGGAAGAGAGGCTTCAAGATGGCACGGTCAAAGGACAGTATGGATATTATGATGCGAGAGGGAAATTAAGAACAGTTCAGTATATTGCCAGACCCTTCGAAGGCTACGTGGAAAAACATCATGAAAGTAACACGCGAAAATCAGAAAATTAAACAGGTAATATTCCCTTCTATCAAAGGGTATCATTCATAATTTAAAAAAATTGAAAAGTAATTCCTATAGAATTACGCTCATTTGACAAAATTGAGAAAATCTATACTATGTACTTTAAAAATACAATTAGTAGGATTAAATCATTTATTTAACAAGAACAACGGCTTTACAAGAAAAATAAAAACAAAAAATTTTAAAAATGAATACGAATGTAAATTTGAGTACAGTGTTAGCAAGAAGACTGTTTCAGAAGACATACTCAACGTATGTCGTTACGTACATGTGCGTCTATACATATACTTATATACATACATCCACAGTCATAACATACATCTACTTACAAAAGTATTTGAATGGAAAACGTTAATGTAACATAGATACTTTGATAACAAAATTATTTCCAGTTGCAATTATTTTCTTTATAAAATATGCAATTTTTTAACAAGATTCTTGAATAATCAAATACTAATTTTCGAAACCTTGATTCCGTTTGAAATTCTATTTGTTCGTCCAAGTAGGTACGGAAACTAAAATGAAACTAAAATGAAAAAGTACCATTAACAGTGTAGAACTCAAATACTTTCGCAAGCTATTATAAATGTGTCACGTAAAGTGGTTTTTGTACAGAGACAATCACATGGAATACATTACGCGAAAAGATAACACGATAATACTCATTCGGCAATAGCCTCTGAAGATGTATCGACTTTCTCACGGTGTATTCCTTTTATTATTCATTTTTCTTCCTTTTCTTTTACTTCGATTTTGTATCATCGGCTCCATAAGATGAACTTTTGCTTATTTCAGACATCCCTATCGTTTTTTGCATGAGTACATAAACTGAAACGTAAGATTGCTTTTAGAAGAGCGATATAAATATATAAAATAATATGTATTCAATCTATATTATCAAAATACTTACATAAGAGAAGAATACCGACACCAGTAAACAAATATATCGTCGATCCAGACAAGAACAGTTTGACCAAATAATAAAGCATTGGTACTAAAATTACCACCATCCAAAATATTGTATTTATAAGACTATAACGTCTCCTGGGCACTTGCATACGATCTAGTCTAGGTACACCACTGATCGCAAAGAAGTCACCTGTCTTGATGAAACTCTCCGCCAAACGATCCTAAATAAGAAGAAAACAATTTTACAACTAGATCCAGATTTGCTGATAATATTATGGAAATAATTTTATAAGATCTACCTTTCTTTCATAAAGTTTATATAACCATTCAGCTGCGGCTTCATCACCATCCGGTACTTCTTCCAATGGAATTCTTCGTATTATCATATGGCCCTCGACCCGTTTTCCCAACAATAAGTTTGTTATTGTTGGTTTCACCGGATTATCTTCGTTAAAATGTAATTGGACATCATAAATTGCTGGAAATTTGCCTCGCATGTGCGGTACGCTTGCTGTGAAACCCTTTGTTCGCGGTGTTAAATGGTACTTTAATACTGGAAGACCCTTTTCTTGGGCAAACTTTTGACTGGCTTCTAATTTTCGTTTTGTGAAACGCGTTCCTTCAGCATTCAAAAGTAACTGTGGGGATCATTTCAAAGAAAATAATACTTCAAACATAATTGAAACTCATATAACGATAGTTAAGTGTAAAAGATAACACAAAAGTTAATTACCCATATGCTATCTGGATAATTTCCAAGTTCTGCAATTTGATTACCGATTATTTGTTTATCCTTTTCCCAATTTCTTTCTAAAAATATAGATTCAGCAAATTTGAGTCCCCAACCTAGAGTTGGAATAAATTGTATTGCCTTTTTTGCATATGCTTTGCAATTCTAAAACATGAATATATTTTACAATATATATAACTAAAACTTAAAATTATTCTTTTATATATATAATGATAATGTATGTACATGTAACTTACACCTAGTACTCCAACTCGTTCGCAAAAGACCCATCCAGTGAGCCAGTCTATCTCAAACCTATGGTTCATTAATAGTAACACATGTTCACGACCAAAGTACTTTTCAAAATCTTCTTTCTCCGCATACAATACGAAATCTGACCCAGACCACCATTCTGCCATACATACCATCTCTGAAAATAAAGTTTACAGTTACTTATAATTCGTTTAATGTCTTATAGATTAGATTAAAAAATATCTTAACACTAAAAGTGATATGAAAACCACAAGCCAAAGGAAGTAACATAAAGTTAGCAGAATCAGTTGTATGACCCATATTTTATAATTAAATAAAATGTGAAAATTTTATACACAGGATAAAATATTTACTTACGACTAAAATAAGCATAGCAGAGATAGTAGCCAATCTTCCGATAAAAATATTTGGATAAAGGCCTGAGGCCAAAGTACAAAAGACACTGGAAGAAATTCATTATCACACCCGATGTGAAAAATGTTATAGCAAACATCAGGTGAACTATTGTAGACTCCTTCAGTATCGACAGGTCCATCTTGTTAACTATATTATATGTGGACTCAGTAAAGAAAAAAACATATGTATATATCACTTGTAGATTTTGAATTTTCTTCGTGCCTGAAACAAACAATTAGATTTATCATAAATTTTACATACGATAATAATATAATATCTGCTATACTTTCTTCTTTATATTATGTATCATGATATTTGTTTCAGTTCATCCAAAATGTTCATAAATAATTATGTAAACATATAAGCAACTGGTTTGTTTTTATGTTAAAATAAATGTTACAAAGTGTATGGTATAAGATGAGGAATAATGCATTTAATCAAGTTTTTTTACCATTTTCATTATACATACTTGATGAGGCTTTCATAAATGCATATTCACAAAAAGGAATACTAGAATACGTATGAATAACTTTATATCGGAATGGTCGAATTTTAATAAAAACAATTTTCAAAGTACAAAAGAAAATTACAAAAAGTAAATACAAAAGAAAAATACATCTACTTATCGATAAAAATAAAATAAATAATACATCTTATCGGTATCATGAATCATCGACGAACGATTGTAAAATTTAAACTATTCTTAACATCTGAATTCATTATTTACAAATAACCATTAAAATAAACTATTCAACTTAACCTACTTCCGTAAAAATAGAAACACTTTATCAAAACCTGCGATTCCTGAATAAAAAATGTTATCAAATTATCATTTTACACGTCTCGAATAATAAACTTGTACAATTCAACGAATTAGGAAACATTTCGCTTCGGTAAATCGAACGATACATTAATTACAACAATTTTTTAATAATTTCTTCCACAACAAGTTTTGCATTTCGAAGTTGAATGAAATTGCAAGTAACGCAGAGAAATAAACTTTTATTTTACAATGCACTATTAACAAGATTCAATTTACAGTAATTCGCATGTTTTTTCACGAGAGTCGAACTCACCCGTTTAAAATTATTTCTGGAACCTCGGTGTAACTAACCCTTCCACTCGGAATGTGTCGAGGAATGGTGACATAGACAAAAATGTTGTCAAGAAAATAATTGAGACATGTAACGGGCGTGGATAGAGAGAAATCGGTGAAAATTGATTGGTCAAATAAGGACAGATCTTTGTCATTGGCGGATAATCATCATTCGACGAACAACAAAGTCAGTCCACGTTCAATATAAAGGATTACATAAATTCGTAATTAAGAACGATTACTACACATTCGATTTCTTGATACGGCGTCTCAAACACATCCGAGATAATTCAAATTAAAACTGACGTTAGATAATCAAAAAAAACGTTACTAGATTACTACGAAACAGTTAAACTTGCAGGATTATATACACAAACGTCTTAGTCAATGAAACGCAAATCTCCTGTACTATGGCGTGAGGTCAAAGTCTCGAATGTTTATAGGTGATTGTAGGTAGCGACATCGAGAAGGTGTACAGCTTATTCAGCTATTATAATTATAATTGGCATTGGCTTCATTTATACCGTACTCATTTTTTATACGCAGAACAAAGCACTGCATACTAATTGCGAGCGTTTAATTCGATTCCGTATAACAAGCGCATCAGGTTTAGGAAAAGTACGAATAAGTTGCAAATAAAGTAAACAAGTATACATTACACAATGCAATATATACTTGACATTTTCTGAAAACATGAAATTGGAGCTTGAAAAAAAGTTACACGATTAAAATAATGCTTTTCCTAGATCCATTATTAATAATATTTACTTATTAATGCAAAGGTCTCTCCTTCATAATTGTACTCTTTTTTTCCATAATATGATGTTATGATTTATATTTTATCTAATTTAGCAAATCATATACACCTGTATGATTATTACTAGATTAGTCATTATTTCGATTTGTCAGATACAAATGAATACCTAAATTAAGTATTAGTAATTTCCTTCTTTGGAAAATTTTCAAGAGAGGAAATGAGACAAACATATTAGCAAACTTCAGATTTATTTGAAGCCAAGGGTTTTGCCCATCACTGTAGTTAATTTTCTTTTCACAATTAAGTAGCATCTTGTCTATGGTAAACCATGTGGTTTACATCACATATGTGATGTAATTTACCTATGATAAGTACCAAACCATGTACAATACGTATACTTCGTTACGTATGAAACTCATGGGTCACAGTGTAAAGTCTTTGTTTGGATTTTGAAACTTCAAGGGCATTCATCATTTTATTTCAAAAGCGAAACTCGAAAATAAAAAAGACAGGGGTATAAGCATAGTGTCCTTGAAGAACTCCTTAGCTCAACAAGGACTTCAAGTCATTATAGAATCAGAGCAGACTCTGATAATATTATAAACAAGAGTAATGATATCTTCAGCCATCGTCTTTTTGTCTACTCAGTCAATTAATAATGTCATTTGCTTGAAACGTGGTAAAATTTAAATGGATATCGATATAAATTCGGTAGAATCGAACCTCCTTTATTTACTTTAATTTTAAAATTTATAGACAAAAAACATTGATAAGAAATAAACAAATGACAGCTTGGGAATAATTTTCCTGGCTATTATTACTAGACTATTATTACTAGATTTAAATAGGATTGCTTGTTTATTATTTATAAATTGCTTACATCAAAGTAATCATCTCATACATATCTTTAATAATACAAGTGATACTAAACCTACTCCACTAATTAGAAAATACAGTCGATGGTTTTTGTCGTGTTTTGGTTTCCCTCTTGACTGCAAAAAACGAATAAAAATTCATTATATGTATATAACATATGTTAGTATATTAACAGTTCATCAGGATATTATTTTTAGAATCTTTACCCTTAAAATTAATTTTTCCAGTTTAGAAAGATTTTGTATCACTTCATCTAATTCTGCCAATGTTGCATTTGCAGAAATTGATAATACGTCAGATGCGCTTAAACATTTGTTGGGATCCACAAAAATGTTAATTCTCTCTTTCACAAGCCTTAATCTACAATAAGCTACAAATGCTTGTATTAGAGATATCTGTTGCTCTGTGTGCTTAATTATCTCAAGACAATGCTGAAGTCTAAAAAGTTTACAAGTCTTAATCAGTTGTTTTTATGTCAAGGCCTATCCGACAAATAATATAATAAAACACTTGTATCTAAACATAGAAGCATACAGAATTTCTTTATTATTTTAGATTATTTTTACTATAATGACATACTTATTTCAAATGGAATAACTCATTACAAATTATTACCTGTCCGAAGTATTTGTTATTACAGTGCCAGATCTGTTCCTTCTTACATTTAAAGAATTCCTAATTTCCTCAGCCTTAACAGGATCGACTCCTGTATCAAGATTAATTAATTTTATTTAATTTCTTTAAAGCTGTATATCCAAATTTATTTAAGTTACCTAACATTATCAATTCCTGTGTACTGAGTTCATGCAACGTATCAGTTGATATATTTCTTTTCTTGCATTCTGGTATTAATTCAGGTACACCCAAACCACGCAATAGGGTAGCTGTTTGTTTATTAAAACTAAGAGGATCAGAGAAGTTATCCATGTTTTCAAATAACACTGAAAGTTACAAATTCAAAGGTCTCTAATAATTGTACAAATAAAAGAATTGCAAATTATATTTTCTAACTTGTAAACATTTTGTTTAAGAATACACAGAAGAAAGAAACAGAAATGTAAACATTGTGAGGTAGCATTATTTAAATAATTCATACGTACATAATACAACCGAGTAGCCGGTTTTTACCGTTCGAGGAAAATACTAGTGGTTGCTTAGCTAAAACGCTTGATGGCGTTACTATGACTAGTTTGTGGTTATTGTATTTCCAAACAAAAATTTCATGTAATATTTTTCATTCATCTTGCATGAGATCTTCCTTTTGATTATATTATGATTAATGGAGCAGCATGTATAGATGTATATGGTATATTTCATGAGATGAAATTTAATGTAAACAGGTCACAGAGACAAAATTGGTTTGCAACTTCGACACGACGCTGTGGCTAGGGCTATTTCGTAGATTGATGCGTGGTAAATCAAAATTTTATTTTTATTATTTGATACCTTAAATATTTTCTTCCGATGATGTAAAATATATTAATAATTATATATAGAATTGCAGGATAGTTCCAAATAGTTCGTTGCTATATTGCTTTTAAATTTTTCTGAATTTATAACTACACTCTTGGTCAAAAGATCAAGAATGTCATCTCATCACAATGTATATGAAATCCAATGAGATCTAATTACAGAATTATTATTATTATTTTTTTTACAGAATGTATTATTGATTTAAATTAATTATAGATGAATATTATGGTCGAGTTAGGTTAAATTGTTGATATAGGTATATATATATGTGTATGTACTAAACAAAGTATGTCATTATATACAAAATATCGGGAAATATAATTTAGTTATTAATACAGAGTATGAGATACAGAAATCTGTGAAAGCAATAATAGATAATAGTAAAACATTGATAACGAAAGGGTGATTGAACTACAGCATATGAAGGAATTAAAAGTAGTCAAATTAAGGTTAGGTTTTCTTTTATTTTTGTACAACTCGTGATAAGAGTATATACGATAGTTTGCCAAATCCAACAAAATATAAGTCATATAATTACTTTATTTGTATTTCATTTGTATTTTTTACAAATTTCATACGTTCGACGTAAACGCAGTCGAATTAAATATCGATATGGTAACTTTAGTTTACATATTAAAAATAAATACAAGGTGTTCCAAAAATGTTGTAACACCTTGAAAGGGGTGGTTCGGGAGGTGATTTGAAACAACTTTTTTCTTAGCGAAAATGTTGTCCGAGACTTCGTTGAGGAGATATTAACGGAAAACACTGACCAATCAGAGCGCGAGTATGCCAGTGGAGCGCTCGCGGTAGCGTAGGCTACGCGCTCCCCGGACCAATCGGAGCGCGAGTATGCCAATGGAGCGCCCGCTGATTGGTCAATGTTTTCCGTTAATATCTCCTCAACGAAGCCCCGGACAACATTTTTGCTAAGGAAAAAGTTGTTTCAAATCACCTCCCGAACCACCCCTTTCAAGATGATACAACATTTTTCAGACACCCTGTACAGCGAAAATCAGTGAAAACAAATTTAGTAACTAGATAAACAGGAACCAATCGGTTCATGTTTGCCGCGAACGTTACGTTCATTGTAAACGCCCAATGAAGCGGCAGAAATGAATTCGATATGAACGGGCCTTATACAAGGCCAAAATACAATTCGCGGTTTCTAAAGTATCAAAAAATTACTGGATATCTGCCGCGAAGCGCAAGATACCTAGCGACATGGAGGAGGTCGTGCTCGACAGGACCGACGAAACAAGTGTCTGTGTACAAGATGGCGGCGCCCGGGGCCTTAACTGTCGTGAAAATCGCCAGGAAGTAACCCGTAAACGGAAGCCGCGCGGTGTCGCAGCGAGCCGCGGATCCCCGCTCCGAAGGATGTGATCCGAGGAAGAAGAAGAAGAAGGCCGAGTCCGGGCCAGAGGAGCCTTTTTCTACACTGCCACGAGGAAATTCGGATTATCCAAATTCCTCGGGCCAGTATCGTGATCCTCTTCGTGGCCACGCCGACGATGGAGCCCAGGGAACGCTACCAGGAGCTCTGCAGACTTTGCGCATCCTACGACGCCGTCAAGATGGACATCTTCGGTCAAGAGGGCAAGAGTAGACAGCTCGTTGACAAGATACAAGCCTGTCTACCCTTTCAGGTTCGTCTTCCTCTATCTACGTGATTACACGTTACCTCTGCATGGAACTTACTCTCGTTTCGTGTCAAGTTGTTGTTTCGGAAATAATCTCCTCTTTTCGACGTGAAAACCTTCTCGTTCGTTTGTACTCGATTTGTATCTGACAAATACGTTTTCTCGCGGAAAAGCACTCTTCGACGTATTTTTTTACGTGTAGCGCTTGGTAGTTTTACGTTTGAAGCCTTTGCATACAGTTTTTGCCGCTTCAGATGCATTCAAATTAATTTTAAAAATTTGATTGATTCTGTGGGTTTTTCTGCATCTTTTTGGAATGTATTTACTTGACCTCTTTCTTTGCATATACTTCATAATATTTATGTTAATACTAATTAAATTTTGTACGTTTCGAAAAAGCAAGCATTACAAATTAATAATTTGTTACAAAGAAGGCTTTGCATACAGTTTTTGGCTCTTCAGATGCATTCGAATTAATTTTAAAAATTCGATTGAATCTGTGGGTTTTTCTGGATCTTTTTTTGAATGTATTTACTCGACCTCTTTCTTTGCATATACTTCATAATATTCGTGTTAATAGTAATCAAATTTTGTACGTTTCGAAAAAGCAAGCATTATAAATTAATAAACGTATTAATTTGTTCTCGTTTTATTTTTCGATTTACTTTCTTTTACTTTAAATCTCTTTTTAAACATTTTTCATTGCCCCTTTTTAAGATGGATTATTTAACGCAATTTTATTGTGCTAACATTAATGTATAACTTTTATGACAGAATATTTTCGTACTGCATCTCTTGATATGTGTTTACATTTTTCAGCTGTAACATTATATATTTTGACTCAATGAGTATAATGTTTCATAATGTTTCATGTTATTAACAGTAGTAACATGTGTTTTCAAGAGTTATATAAATACATACATGTAAACATTTTGAATGTTTGAACGAATGTAAATACTTTCAAAAAAATAATGTGAAAGTTGAACAAACTATTTTGATTCTAAAAACCCTATGTACAAGATTCGTAATTTAATGTTCCATTATGCGATACTCTTATCATTCTAATAGTCTTTTTTAATACATTTTTATTTTAATTAGAATATTATTATTTTCATGTGACATACATTATTCAACTTATTGATATAGAACCGTGTAACTTTTCTTGATTCAACTGTTTTGTTTTTCTTCTATCTATTTCTTAATTGGAATCATTGGAATAATCAAAGACGTTATGCATTTTATACTAATTTGTTTTTGTAAACATGTAAGATCACTAAAATTACTTTCCTTATTATACAAAAAAAATGAATTAATTCCAATTAATTTTTCTATCAATCTTTATTATTTCATATTAAATGAAACTGTAGTCAACAAAATCAATAACAGTTTATTTCAAGTATCTCAAAACCAATCATCAAATACTTTTTATCTTGTTAGACTCATTTATACCTTACCGATTTAACAAGTTAAATATAATTAAACACAATTAACCTATTATATAAGAAATTATGTACTAACTAATATATAATAAGAACGTAAAGTAATTCAAAATATAAATTAATACTTTTAAACTATATTACTTACTCATTAAATGCATAAGAATTCTCTTTTTGTATATAGTTATATAATTCTTAGTTGTGTCAATTACATCATAGTCAAATACATCATTATTCATTATTCAAAGAATGTTCCTGACAATTCTTTCATTATTCATGTCAAATGGAATTCATTGTTTAATAACATTGTTTGTATTTTATAATAATTCTGATTGTGAGTGTCTTTATTATTTTTTAGTTCACTGAACTCATTTACATATTAACTGTACTTTTACTTAATTTGTCTAGAGAATATAATGTTAATATTTAAATATTTAATTACAGATTACAGAAGATGATCGCCTACCAAAATGCCTCTGTTACCGGTGCACGTACAATTTGGAAAATTTCTACGATTTTAGAACAGCATGCGTCAATGCGGTGGCCCTCTTGGAAAGATGTTTACCACCCTCAGAATCGGTAAAATTCTATTAAACTGCATTATTTCAAAAGTGTACTTCATTAGTTCACACTAAAGTGAACATAATTATACAAAATGCAGATTTTATCGATTTCATAATTTCTAAATAATATAACAATAACGAGCATTTCACGTTTTCTTTTAGGGTGCAGGTGTTACAACCACCATAACTAGTTGCAACGATTTACAGTTGCTGAAGAGAAAGGAAAGTATGCCAATGTTAATTCCAGAGGCTCCTGTTGTGAATCCAAATGCTGCCTTAGGCACACCACCTAGATTAAATTCTGATGGAGAGGCTGATCACGAGACCGAAGAAATTGTTGACAATAGTGGCACGGATGAAGGTACTTTGATATTTTAATCTTTCAAAAATTAATCAATTATACCTGAAACGAAATAGAAGAAAATTCTTTCATTTTTCTGTTTCAGCCACGATAGTGGACGATTCTGAGGATCGTCGTTCAGAAGAGTATGAAATGGATATGGAAACAAATCCAAGCGACTTTTTGGAAATGACTTCGATAGTCGCGGAAGAACCTGCAGAATCAGAATTAAGACATCAAGAACTTCCTAATAGCTTACCAGAGGTATGATATTTAAATCATTGTCCTTGAATTGTCGAAATGTTTTGAACGATGGAAACATAATCGATGATTTATTATTACAGCACACATCCCAACAACATGAAGTTTATGTTTGTTCCTTGTGTAACAAAGCATTCAGTTCAAAGGGCCATTTATCTTTGCATGCACGTATCCACGTTGGAGCTGGTGATGTGATTGGTGAAAAAGTTCTTACGGATGATCACACTTCGTATAAGAGACCTTATCAGTGTGATCTTTGCCATAAATCTTATTCGACCGGAAAGCACCGCTGGGGCCATGTATCAACGACTCATAGGTTTGTTTTTAATTATAAATGTATTAGAATGTATTTATTATTTTTAATAATGTAATAATATTGATGATATAATAATTTTTGTATTAGAGGCCACCCAGCTGTGACATGCGGTTATTGTTCACGGATTTATTCGACCCGAAAAAATTTGGAAGAACATATAACATCGCGTCATGCCGGTCTTCCTGCGCCCACGGAGGTTCCAGTGAACAATTCCTATCGTCCAGAAAACAGATGTCAGTGCAACGCCTGTGGAAAAATTTGTATGGATGCTATGGAATTGAATCTTCATGGAAGGATCTGCATCGAAGAACAGAGATTAGATCACTTGGCGAAAAGTAAGAGTAGGGATAATAAAATTGTGGATAGTTCTGAAGCGTCAAGTATCGGTAGCGATGATGATAGCAAAGACTATAGGAGTGCAGAGGCAAAGCTGGCTAAAAATCCTCAATTGACAATTCTGAAACAAGCATTAACAAAAGGAGATAATCTTAAACGAGATCTCGAAGACAAGTTCACAACAAATTGTAAACCAAAAAAGCTGCCAAAAACAGAAAGCACAGATATAAGAAATGACAGAAAATGGTACTGTGAATCTTGTCCTCAACTTTTCACCTCGATCGATGATTTGAAGGAACACGAAGCAATTCACGATGCTGATAAGCCATTCATCTGCATTCTGTGTAAAAAAGATTTTGTTCTCAAATCTTCTTTAAGCAGACATATTCAAACGTTACACGGCGTTGATCCATGTCCTATCGTAGAAAGCGATAAGTGTTTAAAGAAAAATGTATTACGGAATTGGAACGAATCTATAGATGTTGATTACGAGGGAAAGACTTCTTCTGAATTCCCGTTATCTCCAGAGGTATAGTTTTTAAGAAAGCTTTCCTTTATATTTGTATGAGACGCGATACGTATGAAAATTTCCTTTGTAGAGATTACACGATTTACTTTACACATATTTTATTTTTTTGTTTAATTTTAGACAAATGTTAAAAACGAGGAAGAGGATCGCGAGAGTAGCCAAGAGAACCTTATCGAAATTGAAACTGTGTTCGTTTGCGAAATCTGTACTCGCGACTTTAATGATCGCGCATCTCTTTGGCTTCACATTCGAGCTACTCACAAAGAATTCGCAGCGTTTGCATGTGGCGTTTGTTTGAAGATCTGTGCAGACAACACGCAACTTTTGAATCACGTGAACATGTATCACGGTGGTTCAAAATTATTACTTTCTGAGCAAAGAAGGTATATCCATAATATTGTATATCGTTTATAATATTTCTTTTACATAAGGATATAGCTTTCATACAAATTGTTGTTACATTCACATTTTTAGTCATTGTTTATACAATTGATTTCTTTTTATAACTCGTAGGTATAGCTGTACGATTTGTGGTAGGCAGCACGATTCTAGAAAAAAATTGATCGCGCATGTGTCTATACATAACGTAGATCCAAATTACGATCCTGCTACCTTCGTTCAGTTGAATAGTAATTATTACGGAGAGAATATAAATGGCAACGAATCTGTCGAACAAGTGCTTGATTACGATGAAGATGGAGACAAAGTAGACTGTTATATTTGTTATAAATCATTCCCTAACGAGGATCATTTAATTCGGCATCAAAGAAATGCACACAGGGTAAGAACATTTTAAAATATTAAAACTATATTTAATTTATTGTTTTCTTCTTTATAAATCATTAATTATCTATTTTACAATCTTTCAGTCGGAACAACTAATACCGACAGGAGACTCTGTGAATACGTCCAATTTAAATGGAGGTGGAAACAGAGCCGGATACCATCTATTTTTTGTTTGCGAACTTTGCGGCAGCTCGCACCCTAGTAAATGGGAACGTTGGTTACACGTTAGCTCCTCCCACAGCAACGAACCAGCCATTAAATGTGATCGTGAAGATTGTGGTAAAATCTTTGCGACGAAGTCTCTCAGGAACGATCACATTCAACATCATGCAATTCAAGGCTCGTCCCCGAATACCTGCGAAATTTGCGGTAAACTTTGGGGTAGTAGAGTGGATTACTGGAAACATGTCATGGGCGTTCATTCAGACACTGTTCCATTGATTTGTGGGGTTTGCCTGAAAGTGTTTCCAAACGTGTTACAATTAAGTACTCACGTTAAATCGAAGCATTGGCCTTTAACGAACGGCGATTTTAGTTGCGACATATGTGGAAGGCCGTATTCGAATAAATCCAAAATGTCTAGACATAGAAAAATTCATGGTTTCGAGGAAGCTTGCAATAACGGAATGGAAAACAACGAACACAAAGCGGACGGACGAATCAGAGAAACCGAATTAAGCTGCGAGCTTTGCACAGATTTGAAGTTCACTAGTTTAGAAAAATTGTGTAATCATAGACGAGTCGTTCACGGACTTTTCCCTTGCGATCTCTGCAATAAATGCTATGGAAGAACTTCTCACTTATGGAAACACGTGAACAGGGTGCACAAAGGCCACGAGGACGTAACCTGTCCTTATTGCTTGAAAACTAGCGCGTCGAAGGATCACTTGGCTGCTCACATTTCAAAGATTCATAGATACGAACCGGATTCTAGAAAAGACGGGAAAGACAGTCGGCAGTTTAAAACGGAGGAAGTTAGTTTGCATTATTGCGAGAAATGTAATAAGGGATTTCACAAGCGGTACCTTTTGCGTAGACATATGAAGGGATGTCAGAATTATAGGAAAGATCCTGGAGCGTTGCTAACGAGATGTAGAGCTTGCGAAAGAATATTTAAGGATCGTGCCAGTTTACAAAAACACATTGAGAATCATCATAGTACGTACACTTGTCATCTTTGCAACGAGACGATCACCTCGAAATTAGGCATTATGACGCATAATAGAGTGAAACATATGGATCACCCGGATTTGACCTGCAATTTTGGAGCTTGTAAAAAGTTGTTCAGAACAAAGGAAGATCTAGAAGCCCACAGGAAGGACCATAGGTATCATACGAATCCTGACGTTTGTGACTTCTGTGGCGACACCGTTGAAAATAAACTTAAATTAAAAATGCATGTGTTGTCCCTTCATCGCAATGAGATTGGTGTTTCTTGTGGAGTATGCTTAATCCCAATGAAGGATCCGAAAGAACTTAAAAGTCACGTAGAAGAGGTCCATTCCAGTGTTCTTTCGAAACCCAACACCTGTCAAGTCTGTGGGAAACAGTATGCTTCGAAATGGAAGGCTTTCGATCATACTAAAAAGTGCCATGGGAAAGTATTTCGGACATGTAAACAATGTTTAGCTGTCTTTACAGAAGATTCCGCTATTAGAGATCATTATGAAACTGTACATAATGTCCCAAAAGATCAGCTTGCTGCATTCGAGTATAGACTAGATATTGGATCGAAAAATGAAGATTTTGAAATGGAGGTAAGTTAATAATAGTTTGTAGAGTAACTTGTTATTTTAATTTAAAGAGAATCAATAAAAAGTAATACTTGTTGTTTCGTAGTCCCCTGACATCATTGTTAAAGAAGAACCAGATGATATGGAGTATGATGCGGATCTTTGCGACGAGGATTCCAGTGATTCGAAAAGAAAAAGATCCTTAACGGATACCTTTGATTGCGAGATGTGTCCGGAAATGTTCGTAAACGTCGATGCTCTTTCGAAACATTATCGTAATATGCATAACACCGATCCAGAAAGAATGTTTAAGAGGTTAAAACAGGAAGAGCAGAGAAGAATGCGTGGAAAAATGAGTTTTATTTGTAAAAATTGCAAGAGACAGTTCTGCACAAAGACGCTATATTGGAGCCACGTTGCGACTTGCAGGAGAAATATCATGCGAAAAGAAGTGGAACTGTTACCTTTGCGAAACGACATTTTGGACAATCGAGAAGAAATTTTGAAAAATAATAATCAAATTAAAAAAGAAGAACCTACGTCAGATTTGAATATTCCCGACTTCAACCTTTTTGAAGATATCAATCTTCAACTGTCTGGTCAGAGACCTCTTCCAAATCTCATGCCACTTTCTCAGAGGGTGAAGTCTTCGATAAAGTGTTCGAGAAAGGATTCCAGAAAAGTTTACGATGAATCAACTAATACAGAATGTGCCTGCGAGGTATGTGGAAAACAGTGGCCAGCGAAGAAACACTTATGGCAACACCTTATTCGGTTTCATCGAGCAGAAGCTGCTGTCACTTGTGGAGTGTGCCTGAAACTTTGCAAAGATTATGACGATCTAGCAGAGCATTTGAAAGCTATGCACGAAGCAATATTGTCGTGCGAGGGAAACAATTTTACGTGTAAAACGTGTGGCAGGTACCACAACGCGCGCAGCAAGTTACTACTACACACAAGTATTCACATTGGGCATGCGAGTAATGGAACTACGTGTCCAAAATGTCACAAAAATGTCACCGACGAAACGGATCATTCTAATACATGTTCTGGGAAGACGGAAGAAGAAGAGGAGGAGGAAGAAGAAGATGAACATTTGAAGAACGAACAAAAGCCAGAAGGAAGTCTAATAGCGGACGATGGAGTAATCGAAGAAGTGGAGGAAGGAGAGTTCGAATCTGAAGCAGAAGAAGCAGACACCGAAGAATCAGAAAGCGATAGTAGTTCCGAAGGTGAAGAAGAAAATGATTCCGAAGGTGAATCCAGAGCTACCGGGGAAATCACTTATAATTCCGAGAGCGAAGATTCCGAAGAATTAGATAATTTGGAAATGGAAGAAAAGAACATGCAGTGTTTCACTTTGGAACACCTTCAGGAAGCCAAAAGCACAGAAGCAGAGAAAAACGAAGAAGATCTGTCGGACGACGATGGGCCTCCAATTCTCAGTCCCATAATGCCTCTGCTTCCAGAAAACATATCCAACGAACAATCGAGAGGTCACAAACTCGATACAATAGTATCTGTTACCGAAAATAGGGTAGAATTATGCAATTTATCCGAAATGCAACATCAGTCTTCTCTGAAATCAACGAATTTTTATGGGAAAGGTACGTCTACCAATGAGTCTTTGGATTTTGGCTCTGAAACATTTATAAACCGAAGCGACGAAGACTTTGAAGATACGAAACATGACTTTGATGAAAATTCTATCGAAGAAAGTAAGGACAACGAAGAAATGGGGGAGAATGAAGAAAATGAGAGCAACGAGGCACACGAAGAAATGGAAGATAACGAAGAGAATAACGATGTAGAGGAAAATGAAGATAGCGAAGAAAGCGATAGCGAAAAAGACAAAGACAGCGAAAATGATGATAGCGAGGGAAGCGAAGAGAGCGAGGAAAATGAAGAGCACGAAGAGCATGAGGACAATGAAGAGCACGAAGAACATGAGGAACATGAAGAACATGAAGAGCGTGATGACAGCGAAGAACACGAAGAGCACGAGGAAAATGAAGAAAGCGAAGAAAATGACGATAACGTAGAAAGCATGCAGTTGGATGATCTGCAAGGTGCTGTTTTGATGGTGACCGAAGGAAATCAAATACTGATTCAACAAGATATATCAGAGGATGAAAATGAGAACACAAATCAGGAATACGTCTATTCCGCGTTTGCGTACAGTTCCGAGGATGACAGCGATGACGAAAGGAAATGAGTGCCAAATTGTGATTATTTAATCTGAAAAATTGTAAGATGAAAAGAGTTGTTACATGTTTCGAAAAATGAAGAATACGTGGAAATAAAACGTAAAGCGTAAAATGCATCATAAGAAATATAATAGAATATAGAATACAGAATATCAGGATTTCAAATTAATTGGAACACTTACGTTGTTTATTAAATTAAAAACAGGTTATAGAAACACGAATAGAAATATTTACGTATATTACAACGAGGAATATACACTTAGCGAAGATTAGTGTCATACTAGAGATTCGTTAAAAATATTGATCTACGATGCCCACGTATTCTTAAAATGTATCAAAGGTAATCGGGATTTGTAATGCTTTATTCTGTATAAAAGAAAGAAAACAGAGATTGACTATTACGTGATATGTACCTTGGAATTACCGAAAATTCATGCCGATGCGCGATGTTACGATAACTTGTAAATATGTTAGATTAAGTGATAAAATTAGCTTTCGCAAACTTTCTGGTAGGGGACCGTTCTTTCATTATGTCAAGTAGTTAGAAAGAGGGATATCAGTGACATTTGTAATAGGGACGTTATAAGGATATCAATGAGTTTAATGTAGGATGAGAAGGGAGTAAACTAACAATGAACGCAATGAACACGAAGGGGGAGGAATAAAGTAGAGTAAAACCGACCAAAATCAGTGTGATGTAATAAAAGAACAACCCCTAAGTCTCTGGGACAGGGATGGCCGACTCGTTACTCTATGCTAGCTTTATGCTAGCTTATAAGATATAATAAAAAACTGAATGTTCTAAAAAATTTGGTTCATTTAACTAATGCACATTATTGTGCACTTGTATCTTAAAGCTACTACTACATTAAATTTCAATTGTACTATTTACAATTATGCACAAAAAAAAAAAAACGTTGAATATTAACGCAAGACACAAATAACAATTGGTCATCTCTGTCTCAGGCAATTTATTTAAGTTCTTACCGATTTCGATTTCGATTTTGCAGCACAGATCCGACTCGACCTCGATTAATTTGAGGTAATTCGATCGGTATCGATATCTGATTTTTCCAAAATTTCTTTCTATAAACGTTTCCAAGCGAAAATAGTACAAAGATAGCAATATGCAGAATTATCGTAATGTTAGATAAATAATTAACGCATAATAACAAAAAGAAATTTGTGAAATTCTACTAAATTTTAAGCGAATCCTTTTATATGTAGTATCGAACATTCGTTTCAAATATACAATACTGTATTTGTTACACTGTTATACATATCTAAGTTGATGATCTATTACTATTACAACACTACTACTACTACTACTACTACTATTATTATTATTATTATTATTATTATTATTATTATTATTATTTCGGTATTATATTAATATCGATTCGATTGAATCTACCACAGGAAAATTTCAAAAATCGGATGATGAAGCAACAGAAACAACTTAGTGTATATAGTAGTAATGTAAGTAATTTCGTGTACAGCTACGTTATACTATACAAAAAACAAGGGACATGTTTGTATGCGTGTATGGAAGCATGACGATTGCATGAAAGAAAGGAAAGGCCAGCTTCTATTACTTTTTTACTATCGAACGTTGCGAATGTTTAAGAAGAAACTGATAATCGGTTCTGTTTCCCAATAAAAGTGTTCAATAATTATATACGTATATATAAATTACATTCTTGTTGATTATATTGAACACTTTCTTTCCTCAGTTTCTTTAACAAACGTCGGTTCTG
>NC_071982.1:12948355-12949962 GCF_026283585.1 Hylaeus volcanicus
TACGTATATATAAATTAATTACATTCTTGTTAATTGTATTGAACACTGTCTTTCCTCAGTTTCTTTAACAAACGTCGTTCCGTTGTACTTTGTCAACCTTAGAGTACGTGTATATTTTAGCGTAGTAAACAAGACTTCGTTTGTAATCGCACTAATTTCGTTCCGATATTTCCCATTACCTTGAACCCATCGATAATGTTCATACGAGAGGAAAGCAAAACACGAAATACTATTTCTTTTTTAATTCACCTAATTATCCATGGTCATTTCTTATGAGTTCCGTTCGACTTTCTTTCGTTTTCGTTTATTATTTATTGGGGGGCATTCGCTTCCTTTCCAGCGTGTTAGTACATAAGAAATGAAAATGGCAATTCGCATTTAACGTTTGTAACGATTACAATAAAAATTACAAAGTTGATTGATATCTTATCCTCATTTTGATCCTATAAAAATTGTTCGATACTTCATTAATGTTCATTAAGCGAAAGTGTACATAAATTTCAATTCCATGATCTTTAATTCAACGTAGTCAATTGTATGAATGCGATATACGTATAATCGAGAAGTATTAAAAAAAATGAACTCAAAGAACTATCGAAATTATGTTGCTTTGATACTTCGCTGTAATACTTCTTTTCAATGTTAGTATTCATTTTTATCCTCGTATCTTTATTGAACTAAACTGTAAAGTTCTCGTAAGTTTACGACGAAATGACTATACCAATAGATAAATTAAGGTCTAAATAAAATATTCTTTTACAAAAAAATGAAATTATTGTAAATTATGTATAGAATAAAAATACGCGTGTTCGTTTATGTTAAACAAAATTTTGTCTCGATTTTTACACAGCTAAAATTGTATTTAAAACTATGATGTTAGAAATAACAGTCGGCTGTAAATTTTCGTTGCATGAATCAGTTGAAGCGTGTGCGAATTTGTTATCAACCGAATTGTAATTATCTTAAGATCCAACACGAGTAATTATTTTTATATTGTATTTAATTATCACTAAATTGTCTAATTCTGTTTCAGATCAAATAAAACATTGGGAAAAAAAGAAGATATGCCACATAATGTTTACTTTCAAATTATAATTTTATATCCAATTTCTATTTGAGATCTCCTATCTGTCAAGCAATAAATACCAGGACGAATATTTACCAAAGTATGAGAAAACAAAAAATGAATTTCCCAAAGTGCTATAGCAGGAATTTTGTTTTAAGTCGACATCCAGCTGAGGCTAATTGCTTTACTGTACTAAAAACTCTCTGGAGACCTTTCAAGAATCTGTACCATTCTGTTCTCAGAAACAGAACTTACTATGGCATTCTCGTTGTCGCATATTTCTTCAGATAAGTTAAATACTACTAAGTTAAAAGTTAATCTTCACCTGAATTCAATGTAATCTAAAATATATTTTTTATTGAATTTGTTTCAAGATGCAGTCAAAGAAAATGAAGTTCTTGTGGTAGAAGAGTCTTTGATAAGATGTCACTGTGAAATATCAAATTTTCACTGATAATTGCATGTTAAAAAATGCAAATTATGATGTGAAAGAAAAATTCACATCAACTCTCAAAACTTTTTGGAAAAATATTATTTATCA
>NC_071982.1:12949972-12950826 GCF_026283585.1 Hylaeus volcanicus
AAAATATGCATAATGTATGTTGAATAGAGAAACTTACATTTAATGTACATGAATATTAATAGCAGTACAGTATTATTGGAAAACATACAAAAAATATACATAACGTATGTTGAATGTAATCTATTTTAATATTTCGTTTTTCATAAGTGTGCATTTTGGTTGTATTCAGCATGTATTTGTTATCGTATTAGCTTGTATCGTAAATGCATAAAATCTGCAGCTAAGTTATTAATTTTAATGTTCTTTTCAACGTGACGCCGTTGAAAGAAAATAATACGGGAAAGCTGCGCACAAAGTGTTGAAATATGAAAAATATTTGTGAACGTCGTTGTAAATCAGGATGTTGAACGTAGATCGACAACGAAGCAGGGAGAAGCAAAGCGTCCGCTCTCGAAAAGCTGGAGAGCGTGGCTCGGAGCGAAAGGAGGAGGGTTTCAAGAAATCGGACGATTGCTTTATTAAGACGTCAGAAGGTACAGGATAGGCTGGGCCTGCGGTCGTTATTGCCTCAACCGGGTTCTCGCTTGGAACAATTGCTGCGAGAAGATCAAAAAGACCATCGAGAGAAACTGACAAGCGAGAGAGAAGAAGAAACCCGGAGCGATAGAGAGCGAAAACGACCATGTTAACCGTTCATGCGTAGCCCTCAAAGTTGAGATACTGGTCCGAGTTAGGTGTCCATGAATCTTTTGTAATACATGCAATCCACCATGGATATCCTTCGACGAAAAACATCCATTTGCTAGAATTTAATTAGACTATAATTATATTTGTTTGGAATTGCCAAACAATTGTTCTCATTTGTAATTTTTGTGATGGAATTCCCCACGTTTTACTAAAATTCTGCTTCAGTT
>NC_071982.1:12950836-12952187 GCF_026283585.1 Hylaeus volcanicus
ACATGTAAAGCACAACAAATTGAAAATAGTAATTTTCTTATGTTCTTCATATGTTCATACAACTTCTGATTATTCTAACTGTAATATTCTAAGCTGCAAGAAAAACAAAGGGACAATTATAATCTATTATGTTCACGTATTTATCTATGTATATTATAACTAGACTGCGGATCTGTATGCAAAATAAAATCTTCGCGAACGTGTCTACAAAAAATGAACTTAAATTGGAATTAATTTTATTCTGCAAATATTATAACATGAACATTTTTATATTCTTGCATATTGTTTGCATTCTGTAGTTTCCTGGACATTGAAATTTCCTATAAATGCATAAAGATCCGCAGTCTAATTATAACAGATATGCGCGCTTTGTTTTTATCTGGTTAAACTTATGTAAATCATCGATACGTATTTAAATAATTATCGAAATGCTGCGATTTATAAACTTTCTCGTTATAGAAAAATAATATCTTTCGTTATCGCTGCTTCGGTCCTGCGTCGTTAATAAATATTCGCGTAAACGTGAATTATCTTTCGTATATCTCTGCTAGATATCTGCGATCTATTTCCTTTATTCTGTCTACAATACATTCTTCGTGCTTCATCGCGATTTGTAGATCTAAATCTCCCATCGCACTTCCTGTACCGCAGGAAACTAATTGTCACGTTTATCTCCATACAATCTGTTTAAAATATCAAGTCTCATACTTCTTATTAAACGTGATTCGTTATCAAATTCTTTGTTATTGTATACATACATTTATAAAATAGTAAAAAATGTAGCGAGTAAATTCAGAACAACTAACATCGAAATGATAGTTTAAGCTCTAAAAAAATCTTGTTTCTAAAAAAACTTGTTGAGTGTTCAATATAATATTAGTCTGAGCAAACGAAGCCTAACGCATTCCGTTTAGGTCCTAGATTTTCCTAAATAGAACGTCCTAAGTAAACCGAGACACGCGCTCTCATCCACTCGTTAATTCAAAAACAAATGTTACAACCCTCCTCGAAAAATGGTACTTAAATAGAGATAAACCATTGTAATATTTAATATTTATAATTAGACCGCGGATTCGTATCCATTCATAGGATAAATATTTATAGAATAAATACAATACTTGCAGAGTAAAATAAATTTCTATTTAAGTTCAATTTTCATAGGCACGTTCGCGAAGATATTATTGAACTGTTTAGAATAGTTTATTTATAATTTATACATCAACATATACTATTCATAAATTTGTATTTGTTACAGGTGTTACAAGGTATATGGTCCTGGAAAGGATTCCTGCAGTCAATGAACCAAAACCCTGAGAAATGGAGAAAATGGAAATGTAAACAGATCAGCAAT
>NC_071982.1:12952197-12995843 GCF_026283585.1 Hylaeus volcanicus
CCAGAACCCTGAGAAATGGAGAAAATGGAAACGTAAACAGATCAGCAATTTATTTATAGTTTATACATTGATACATACTATTCATAAATTTGTATTTTTTACAGGTGTTACAAGATATATGGCCCTGGAAAGGATTCCTGCAGTCGATGAACCAGAACCCTGAGGAATGGAGAAAATGGAAACGCGGTTTCGCAATTATTTCGTTTCCTTCGGGTGCTCTCGCTCTCCCCGCAGAATCGATTAACTGGTTCAATTTGTACTCAAACAGCTAATGTCTTCTGTGGTATCCGCCGCCTCGCGTTGAGAACGAGCGAAATTGAGTTGAGAGTCGCAGGAGCCAGCTGAATGCTCGTGGTAGGGAATAGAAGTAGTAAGGGCCCAGAAAGGGAGCCCAATGGAAGGCCGGCACGGGAAGAAGGAGAAACGTAAGAAAGAACGGAACGCATCTAAATGCGGGACTGTTCGACGTCGCTGTTAGAAGGGTATGGGCGAGGACGGGGGAGAAGGAGATAGTGTTGGAACCAGGCTGGTGTCTCAATCAGCCAAGCAGGTTGGGGCACCTTGGACCCCTGTGGGTGGAGGATAGAGCCAGCGATGGCTATGAAACGTTCTCGTGACGAAAGCAACCCAAGTTAAACCATTTATTCGTATTTATCTATTCCTATGTATTAGGTTGTCCCAAAAGTTTCTTCCATTTCCTTAAGTAGTAATACATACACAACATTTTATGTACAATGTTACATTATTGAATTGCGTACAATTCATTTTGTTCTATTACAGTTATAACATTGACATCTAAGAAATTAAGTTGTCTAATTGTATAAACCCTCCCACACAAAATAACTGAATGCAAGTCACGGAAGAAACTTTTGGGACAAAGTAATAATTTCTAGAAAGCAGTGAGATAGTATCTGTAGTTTAATCGTGACTTGATCACAGGATCAGCTAACTAATTTTGTACAGGTCTTACACTCAAAATTAACACTAAACCTACCACGTTCAAATGATCATTTTCAAACTTTCGTATACAGTTCTTATATACAGTATACATACAAATTATATACAATCGTTTCATGCATTACTCAATTTCATGTGAAAATTAGAATCATGTGAATTATTTTTGCATTCAATTGAAAAAAGTGTCATTAAGCCTAGTCATTTGTTTAGTAGAAATTTGTTCAGTAGAAGTAAGTACAAATGAAACCTCGGTAGGTTTAGTGTTAACACCAAAAATATAGGAATTTCATATGCTCTTATAATTATTTCATGATTTGATAAAAGTAAGAGTTTTGATGCAAAGAGAAATAGTACCAAACTATTATAAGTAATTGGAACAGATTGCTGAACTTTATACGTACATTTTACGATTTTAATTGTTTTATATAATTATTATACGTTAAGACTGATGATTATGGGCGTGATAAAATTGATTGCTTTGAAAAATAATTTATATTACTCGGTTAAATTATTAGAACATTATTCACTTGAGACAATTGTAATTCTTATTTTTTTAATTGAATGTTCATATTTATGATATGGTATATAATATTAACTTGATCAGTACTATTTCGTAGCCAAATTTAAATTATTTATGACATAAATATACATATTTTTATAGTGTATGGTAACTACTCAAATGCAATAATTAATAGTGTCACATTTAAAGCAAGATTTATTAGATATTTTCACAAGTTCAGGGCGGAACATAATGATAGTACTCTTTGTATTAAAATTATCATTTATTGACCAATGAATATATATTATAAACTTGACAGTTTATTATAAAAAAATATAGTTTGCAGGGTGCTGCTCGAGTACGTCAGTAGTCCTCTCAGTCCCGGGCCAGTGGGAGATGGTGGGGGAAGAAGAGCGGCGCGCGCAGCTTCTCGACCGCAGCGGGGCAGGCCGTCACAACTCAATCTAGTGTCTCGGTGACCGTGCGTTCGTGAGCAAGTTTCTCTTTTCTTCTCCTCTCTCGCAGTGTGTTATAATTCCTGACACGGAATCGCAGTTTTCATTGGTGGTTAGCTTCCACCTGGAATTTTAAGCTTCGTATTTTTCAACTATTAGAACAATGTGATTGTTCGCAAGGTGCGTACTAGAATTCTCTCGCTACACGTCCAACGAAAGATATTATTTTTCTATAACGGGAAAGTTTATAAATCGCAGCATTTCGATAATTATTTAAATACGTATCGATGATTTACGTAAGTTAACAAAGCGCGCATATTTTTTATAATATACATACATAAATACGTGAACGTAATGGATTATAATTTCATCTTATTTGCGCGATAAAAATTAAGTTTAAAAAGTTAGTTTATTTGATAAAATTAATTTTGAAGTTAAAAGAGAAGTATAACAATTTTAGTGACGAGTGGTTGGTACAATAATACGTTCGTTCGTAGTATAATTATATTCTTTTCAAAGAATTACTTGTTATAAGACTTATTTATTAAAAAGTAGTTAAGTAGAAACGTTTAGTATTCACGATACCGTGCGCGTTTTGCCAAAACAATTTATTACGCTTAAGGAGAATGAAAGCGTTACTAAGATAAATTGAATTAAATTGGTGGTACAGCATTAATTGAGTATTGACTCGCTGTTTTGTATCTCGTGTTTCTTAGTTGTATCAACCATCCGTATCACAGAGTGCTTTAATGTATACATCCATTGATAGATTGATATAACAGATTGCTCGACATTATACGTGCATTTTACGATTTTAATTGTTTTATATAATTATTATACGTTAGGAACGATGATTATGGGCGTGATCAAATTTATTGCTTTGAAAACTAATTTATATTATTCGGTTAAATTATTAGAACATTATTCAGTTGAGTCAATTGTAATTATTTTTTGAATTGAATATTCATATTTGTGATATGGTATATAATATTAACTTGGTCGGTAGTATTTCATAGGCAAATTTAAATTATTTATGGCATAAATATATATATTTTTGTAGTGTACGGTAAAAATGATAAAATATGAAATATATTATATGATTAAATATAATTTGTATTTAAATATAATTACAAATTTAAATATATTAAATATAAATACAAATTTATATTCGATATATTTAAATACAAATATACGATTTCTATAAAATAATTGGATACTTAACAATAATAATTAGATATGTTAAATATAAATACAAATTTATATTTAACATATTTAAATACAAATGTACGATTTCTATAAAATAATTGGATACTTAACAATAATAATTAGGTATATTAAATATGAATAGAGATTTGTATTTAACATATTTAAATACAAATGTACGATTTCTATCAAATAATTGGATACTTAACAATAATAATTAGTACAGATCATAAAGTAGATACTAATGACAATTGGTTTTTAAAGATTAAACTTAATTTTGAATCTATAACTACATCGATTCTTCTTATCATTATTATTTCAAAACTATGCATCTATTTATTTACAAAAAATTATTCACCGCCTTAAATAACTACAATTAACCACCATCCGTAGAAAATTGCACATTTATTTAGTACGAATGTCCCATATCTTAATTCCCCTTCGAAGATCGCTCATTACTATTACGTTGTCCCAAAAATTTCATTCGCTTTATTAATAAGTAATACATGCACAATAGTTTGTTTCATGTTACATTACTGAATTGTGCACGATTCATTTTGCTCCATTACTGTTACAACATGAATATCTATGAAATTAAATTGTCTATTAATATAAACACGACCACATAAAATAATTGAATGCAGCTCGCGAAAGAAACTTTCGGGACAACCTAATATATCGATCTACAGGGTCTCTCAAAAATGTTGTAACACCTTGAAAGGGGTGGTTCGGGAGGTGATTGGAAACAACTTTTTCCTTAGCGAAAATGTTGTCAGAGGTTTCGTTGAAGAGATATTAACGGAAAACACTGACCAATCAGAGCGCGAGGATGCCGATGGAGCGCTCGCGGTAGCGTATGAGCGCGGCCGCTTATCGCGTAGCCTACGCTCAACCGGCATACTCGCGCTCTGATTGGTCGGGGTTTTCGCTTAATATCTCTTCAACGAAACCTCGGACAACATTTTCGCTAAGGAAAAAGTTGTTTCAAATCACCTCCCAAACCACCTCTTTCAAGGTGTTACAACATTTTTGGGACACCCTGTATTCATATCTTCGAAGTTCATTAGCTAACACATTTTGCTTGCGATTTTCTTAATAAATTACAAGTACAATGTTCGTGTAAATACGTTGCAATGGCCACCAGGTTGAGACTTAAATTGTACAGGGTCTCCCAAAAATGTTGTAACACATTGAAAGGGGTGGTTCGGGAGGTGATTTGAAACAACATTTTCCTTAGGGAAAATGTTGTCAGAGGTTTCGTTGAAGAGATATTAACGGAAAACACTGACCAATCAGAGCGCGAGGATGCGGATGGAGCGCTCGCAGTAGCGTATGAGCGCAGCCGCCTATCGCGTAGCTTACGCTCCACCGGCATACTCGCGCTCTGATTGGTCAGCGTTTTCCGTTAATATTTCCTCAACGAAACCTCTGACATTTTCCCTAAGGAAAATGTTATTTCAAATCACCTCCCGAACCACCCCTTTCAAGATGTTACAACATTTTTGGGACACCCTGTAGACCTCCGTTCTACCTCGAACACCATAATTATTTATGATACATTCATTCCAGCTTAGATTACAAATGCCTCTTTGATTTAACCAAGGGCTAACAACCACTTTGCGTGTTCAAATATTCTCATCGATACTCGGCTCCGCGAGTGTTTGTATTCGGTAATCGGTGTTTGTTTAGGTATTGTTCCCCCCGCGGCGAGCAAAGGGCTACCTGTTTCAACGCCAACTTAACGCCCGTCGATCGAGATCGTCGTGGTCTCGACGCTGACCAGAGAACATTCTCAAACGACAGTTTAAAATTAGTTTGCCCGTTAAGTGTTGGTCCTCTCCCACGTGTTTGTTTAAAATAAGATTTAAAGTCGTGAGACGAAGTGAAGTTGACGACCACTGACGGTCTATAGGGCTGGCCATCTGTCCCTCGTTGCCACGTCTGCGACGTCATGGTGGTCCATTTTGGGGCTGGTGCGCAACAGCATCGGCACTAGCGCTGGCAATGAAGCGCTCTCAGGTAGAATCTGCCCCTTCCTTCTCTCATTATATCGTGTGCGCACTAGCGCACGTGCTCTCTTTTCACCACCCCTCCCTACCCCTTCACCCCCCACCTCTGTCGTGCTTTTTTACTGGTGTCAGTAGGAGAGCAGTAGAGAGTAGAATGGGTGAACGGCGAACAGCGTTGTTCTCGAGGAAATTCTACCAACCGTGCTCTATATTCGTCTCTCAGTACCGAAAATCAGCTTTGGTTCTTATCGTAGAAATACACTTCGTTGGTACACCTTTCTTGGTATCTGAAACGTCATAATAGCATAACTATGCCGAGAGAGGGAGAGAGAGTAAATATGTAAACGCATAGCTTTGGACAGTGATGAGTAAAACCCTAGGCTTCGAATAAATCTGAAGTTTGCCAATGTCTTTGTCTCGTTTCTTTCTCTGGAAAATGTTCAGAAGAGGAAACGAGACAAACATATCGACAAACTTCAGATTTATTCGAAACCTAGGGTTTTGCCCATCACTGGGTAAATCCCGAGGCTTCGAATAAATCTGAAGTTTGCCAATGTGTTTGTTTCGTTTCCTCTTTCGAACATTTTCCAAAGAAGAAAACGAAACGAATATATCGAGAAACTTCAAATTTATTCATAACAAATACATAATAAAGTATCGTAAAAAGACTATTAACACCAGTCGGTAAAGTATTAATATATCGACATTTTACCGACTGGTAGTCTATTATCGACATAGTATCGTACGAATCATTATATGAATTATGAAATATTATCATTATATTATTATGTAAATATCAATCTGAAAACGAGTCTAATAGATAAAATAAATATTATGTAATACTGACGTTATGAAAGTGAAAGATACTACATAGATAAAAAAAATATGAAAATATGTTTGCGTGATGTATAATAAGTAAACTGCAGATCTTTATGCAAAATAAAATTTTTGCAAACGTACCTACAATATTTGAACCTAAATAGGAATTTACTTTACCCTGCAAATATTATAATGTAATCTTTACTTTCATTATTTTTATATTCTTGCACATTGTTCGCATTTTGTAGTTTTTTTTACGCATTCAAACTTCCTATAAATGCATAAAAATTCGCAGTCTAATAACAAGTATTTATATTGAATAGCTTTCTAACGGTTTGACCCCCTAAATACGAATACGAAATGCTGTTAACTGGAATGACAGACAGAAGCACGATTTATTTTAAGAATATCATGGAATGTCCCTCATGCCACGCATCCGAATCCGCAAGCACTTCGCAATACAACACAATGCTCAAACTATAATTTACATTCTCAAATAGAAATCACTGACACTGTTAAATTATTACGTCGTACGTTAACAAACACTATACCACAAACCTTATTCTTCTTAATAATCTCGATACTTGAACAAATTTCTTTAAAAAATTCAAAGTAATACGAAAAAAATAAAGACAAATCTTTTAAAATAATTATATAGACATTTGTATCGTACAATGTCAACTGTAAAGAATTGTTTCAAGATTTAAGTCAGTTAATTCAAGATTGTCCTGCCTAGTATAAAAGTTTGTTCTCGAATTTATTTATATAATGATGGGAGCATTAAATATTATCTCAGTAAAACATAACAAAGTATTGTAAAAAGACTATTAGCACCAGTCGATAAAGAATTAATGTATCGACACTTTACCGACTGGTAGATTATTAACCAACTTGTTACCATGCTAGCCAATACTTTGTCGTCTATTATCGACATAGCATCGTACGAATCATTATGTCGGCCGATAATATGAAAATTTGCATTAACGTGATTGTTTCGACGATTGTTTCAGAAGGATGTCACACTGGTTGGATCAATCGGCCATAGTCCTACTGGGTATGGTGTTGATCTGTACGATAATGTTGAATACGGCTAAAAGTTCGACGATGAGGTGCGAGGAGGCAAAATTGAGGTGCGCTTACAGAACAGGATGTGGTTCTGCTCTGCAACATTACCTTACAGGCTGCGCACCCGTTCTCCAAAGCAACGACGATTGTTCCGAGACTTGTCAGCATGCGCTCATTGCTCTCACTAGCACCGACGAGGGCAAAGAACTTATGACAGTACATATCCATTTACCTACACTACATTTTATACCGATTCAAAAACAACCCGTTACTTTATAAATACTTCCTTTCTATACAACGTTTCTATATAACGTTTCTGGTTCAAAATTCTCATCTGGGTACAAACAATTTCGAATAAGAAGTAAAAGATAAACTATTTCATTACTTTTTCCATAAAAATTGAAATCTGAATCGTGTAATTAAAATACATTTTTTTATTCTAATTAACTTTTGCTCTGGCGAATATTAAATATAAGTTTAAATAGAGAAATGTAAATATAAATCTTAAATAAGAGGGTTTATATTTTCTAAAATATCATGTCGGTACGTTACAGTTAACAAGGAAATAATAAGAATTTAAATTGTTATTTAGTGCGAGTGCGAGGATAACCTATGCTTGCAGTCGAAACAAAGAGTAGAAATCTGCAGATCTTCCGTGACGACGGCGATGAACAGGACGAGGGTGTCCTGCAGAATAGCTACTTGGATTTGTAACGCTGATGCCCTCTGTCAAACCGCTCTTAAATATTATAATAAATTCTGCAAGAGTATGTTTCAAGGACGAAAGTGTACCAGACGGTAAACAACTATTCCTTCAATTACTTTCCACGAGACTAAGTATTTTAACAGAAAAGTAACGATACAGAAACAATCCTAACAATCTCAAATTTTAAAATAATTAGTTAAATTATAGATTTCTTCTTTACTATTTAGTAGTTTTCGATGCCTAGAATTCATAAATCTAAGCTTTAATTTTAGGAATCCAACAGTCTAAAAGTTATGTGTAGATCAAATTTAACATTTTTGGCGTATTATATTGGCTTTTATGCTTTGTTGGTCAATTAGGAAATGTCATTCTTCCGATCACTTGTTGTAAACAGTTGTTCGTAGATGGCGTGGATTTACGCGGGTTAAATCAAAACTTATTAAGTATTATATGTAGCAATGTAAATATTTCTATTATTGTATATTTTATACCGAGGACTAACAAACCTACACAGGTTTAAAGTCCGTATCTGTTTATTTATTTTTTTTAATAAACGCCAAACAAACAACTAAATCAAAACTTGTTGATATAGGCATGTTACAAACCTACTCAGACAGTATTTTCGTAACATGTTTTACCATTTTGTTGTTATTTAAAAATGTATTGTTCATCTACGAACGCCCATTGAAACTTCCATTTTTGGGATCTAGGCATCAGAAACTACTAAGTAGTAAAAAGAAAGTCAATAATTTTCAATACCCCAAAGTAAAGTTCAGCCAAATAATTTATTTTGTAAGTCATTGAACACGAATTAACGAAGATAACATTTTAGATGCAGGAACTCTATAAGTATTCTCACACGACAAGAAAAAGCTGCGAAATTAAATACATGCCAATGCGACGGGTTTGAAGATTACGACTGCAAAGGGATTCATAGGAATATGAATCTCCTTTGTTTTGGAAAAATACATCACGGCTATCGTGATATTAATATTAAAGATGATAGAAGGAACGAATTTTTGAGGCCAAATATAACTCTCCGAGGAGATGCTGTTCAAGCATTAGTTGATAGAAGACTATTTTTACTCTCTCTAATGATTTATCATATATTTAAAGTGAGGCAAGGTAAGAATGCTCAATTATATCATAAAACAATATCAAAAATATCTCCTCTTAATTTTATTAAATTAAGTTCCTCCTATTGAATTTACTAAAGATTATTTTTTTTCCAGACTGACTATCAAAAGTAACACAAAAATTCCCATATGACAGCAGTATTTCATGACCAAAGATTTTTATCAATCTCTTTATCATCAATATTTGAACAATTACGTACTGGTAAGAATGGATCACTTAGTTTATAAATTCTTTAGCAGCTCGACTAAGTAATTAAAGAGGTGCTTCTTCTGCTAAATTTTTTATAAGTTTTTTATTGAAATTGTATAAATGAAAAAAACAGAGGAAGGAATCTTGTACAGTGAAAATATTGTATATTGATTGTATTATAGTAAAAGTAACTGAATAATTCGTTACAGATATTTAGTTGTAGAAGAATTTTATTTATGAAGGTATAATCATGTAAATATCCATACAGCGAAAAAGTGGATAATTGTTTCTCTCTTTTTCTTAAATTTCTATCCGCGAAAATTCTATTCTTTTCGTAAAAAAGCATTTTTTTAAGAGGAAATGATCTCTATTTTCTAAATTCCTGTAAATCTAGTATTGGACACTTGACCCACGTCTAAGGCTGCATATTTTACGTTTTAAAATCAATGAAGATTAATGATGTTTATTGTGTAAATAAGAATAAAGCGCAATCAGTGTTTATAATTTTCATTAAATAACTAAAATTTTTTTTAATTACAAATATATACCGTGATAAATATTATACCACTGAACACTGTAAATAATATAGGCACATCCTAAAAATAGAATGAAAAATTAAAAAAATATATTTACAAGAAACTGTTGATATTTACTTTTTAATTTCTTTATGTAAAAAAAGTTACGTTTTAAAAATGTTTCTTTATATTAAATATATTTAAAAATTGACGGTATCAAACAAAAATTTGTCTTGCATGTCTTATATAAAGTACAACAAAATTTAACATCAATATTTCTCGTGAATTGCTTTATTAATTAAACATTTTCAGAAAATAAACAGTCTAAGGAAAACCATCATCATCTTCCTCTGCCATTTCTTTAGCAAGTTCCAAATCTTGTTGCTCCCTTTCTCTACGTTCCTCTGCTGACTCCAAATCCTTTCCATATGATTTTGGAGGATATCTCATTGCTTTAACACTTTGATTATGTAAGTCTAAGCAGAAAGTAATTCTCTGATGGAACGCAAGTAACGGTTCCTTAGTGCAATAAATATCCGTAGTTTCTTTGCTACGCATGTATCCATTTTCTGGTTCTAGAGTAGCCTCGATTACACCATCTCTAATAGCCTTAGCAACTATGAACTCTGCATCAACGCTGGAATCTAAGCCGAGTTTCTTAGCAATGTCTGCTGGAGAAATCCTTGAATAGGACAATCCAATCGATCTAATCGCAGTTTTAATAACGTTATGTCTCAATCTGAGAATTAACGTGAACGTATGATCTGCTCTAAATTGCGGGCCAAAGTTTTCTAAAACTTCTCCAAATCGCTGAAGATTTCCCAAACGCACAGCTTGCGTTAATTGGAAGTATGGAGCCAAAGCACGACGCAAAGCTGCTTGCCGAAAGATTTGACGCTCAGGGATATCCCCAAGAAGAAGTTCCACTGCTACGGCTAGTTTCTGAACTGTTTGACGAAAACCTACTGCAGTACTTTGCGGTGCCTTTCTAAGAGCCTGCAAACAAGTTTTAACTAACAGTTGGGTTTGAAATTAACAGAAAAAGTTGAAGAAAAGAAGTTAATAATTTTATCTTACCTGTACTAAATACTTGTGGGCAGCAGAGTATTCTAATCTGGCTGCTTTAATACGTCCCAGATAATACAGAAATCTAGCCCATTCATTATTACTGGCAGATTCTGGAAATGTTGATTTAAGTACAAGCTTGTCTGCTTGATCATACAAATTATAATGTAAATAATTTCTCAACAAGCAATTAATCAATACTGCCTGCCCTTCAAAATCGTTTCTTAATGTCGCTGTTCTTAATCTCAAATGCAATAATCCGCGAATTTTATCCAATCGTCCGACTAGTTCGTACGATCTTGAATAATAGAAATAACATTTTGCAGCGATCAAATCAATCGTACGTCGGTTTTGTGCAATAATTTTTTGTAGCAATGCCTCTGAACATTGAACAGCTTCTTCGTGTCTCCCAGTATCAATTAAACGCACGAGAACTAATAGGTGAATGTAAGCATCTATTTCTGGTAATGGACTCATGGCAGAAGTACGAAGTTTTTGCGTTTCTTCTGGTTCATTAGATTCTTCCAACCATGACAACAATGTATCGCGTTCAGTGCACAGTTTCGGATAAAAACTTAAAATAACTCCACGTAAGACATTGGAGTTTAACCTGCGTCGTGTGTTAGGCAGCGTACGTAGAGCTCTCAAAATGAAACGAGGTTCCTTGCTTTGTACAGCTTTCTCTATTTGACGTGCATGCTCGCGAATATCATGTATCGTTTGAAGTTCAGTATCTTTCTTATCGATGACATCTCCATCGCCGTTCTGACTTTCTGGAGATATTATTTCAACGTCCATAGCATCAGGATTTTTCGCTGTAGGCACTCCCATTCTGTTTGCTTTAAAGAAAATAATATCGTATAAGAAAGATCAATACACATTACGTTTTATGCACAATAGTAAAATTTGATATTTATCACGTTTTATTTTCATAAAAAATGTATAGTCGTAGTATTTATAATAGCTGATGCTTTTTTAATTCAAATACGATAAATGTTCCAAAATTTAATTATACAAAAATAGTTTAATAACCAATTCATCAGTCACTTATAAACATCTTACAATCGATTCCATTTTATACTTTGTTATGTGCAATATAAAGTGTGTAATATATATAAGAATAACAGAGGTAGAAAATATTTCTAATAATTAATACATTTACCTTTGTTTCAAACTTTACTTGCACAAACAGAAATTGCACTCGATCACTATGAATTTTACGTTTTCATCCAACCAATTCACAGTCATGTACAACAGTATAGTAACAAAGCAGACAAATTTATATATTTCCAGATACTAGGGTATTCTGATATTAATCACTATGCTACTTTACTATACTTTGGTTACTGAATTTCTTTTATTTATTTTATCTTGCTATGACAGTTGCAATAATTCCATTCTTTTCCGTAGATTAAAAAAAAAGATTGATTCAATCTGCTTCGTTCAAGAAATATTTCAAATTTGTATTTATAAAGCTATATACAGGGTGTCCCAAAAATGTTGTAACACCTTGAAAGGGGTGGTTCGGGAGGTGATTTTAAACAACTTTTTCCTTAGCGAAAATGTTGTCCGAGGCTTCGTTAAGGAGATATTAAGAGAAAAGCTTGACCAATCAGAGCGCGCGTATACCGTTGGAGCGGCCGCGGTAGCGAAGGCTACGAGCTAAGCGGTCGCGCTTGTACGCGAACAAGCGACTCAACGTGCATCGAAGTACATTGTCGTGGCCGTTTAGCTTGTAGCCTTCGCTACCGCGCCCGCTCCAATGGTATCCGCGCGCTCTGATTGGTCAGTGTTTTCCGTTAATATTTCCTCAACGACACCTCGGACAACATTTTCGCTAAGGAAAAAGTTATTTCAAATCACCTCCCGAATCACCCCTTTCAAGCTGTTACAACATTTTTTAGGACACCCTGTATATTTACACATATTTTATTGTTTTGTACATATGTAATTTTAAATCTAAAACAACTCATTCATGTGTGATTATGCTTAATTTTTCCATTTTTTAACATTACTTTACTTAATTAAAGTAATAACACTAGTTTTTTGTATAGTGGCGCCATCGGTGAAAAATGGTTAAATATATATATTCTTTTCTTTCCTTATTCTTTGCGTTTAAAAAATAATATAATTTATCAATGTATCGATGAAATCTCGCGGTGAAAGTCTAGCCAAAATTATTTTATAAACTTGTACGTCTTGCGGTAGATAGCGTTCCTACCCTGCATATTTGTCATTTCCGTACTATCACTTATCTTTACGAGTATTTTAGCAATGGAGAGGAAGAAACTTCATTAGGCATGAGATAACCTCGATCATAACTAATACAATATTTTTAATTACGATGATGTAAATACTAGTGCTAGAACGTAATCGAAGGCTTTGTTCGTTAGTTTTTGTGTTACACTTCAACATGAATTTAAGTAAAACCGAAAAGCTGTTGGCTGCTAAGAAAAAGGTATCACTTTCTTGGAGTAGTGACAGTTACATAGATACTTTTCTACCGGTTGTCATTTAACAATAATTCGTACTTTTAATCATGTTGCTTAAAACGTATCTTCCATACGTCAATCATACTTTTCCAAAGTATTTTTGCTTATACGTTTAGAGTCTGTATGTTTGTTTCTTTTTTTTTTTAATTTTTAGGTTATATTTGCTGTCAAACATCTTCGATTATTATGCTGTAGTTATTTGCCACAGTGACAATTGTTTTATTCGTATAAACTTATTCACATTTTTTAAGACATTTCTTAAGAGCGATGTCCAAATCTTAGTATTATTTGTATTTTATGGATGTTTTTATTTTTATAGCTAAGAGAATTTCAATTGAACAAAATGATACAGGATGGTGCTAAGAAACAGAAACATCATTCAACGGATCTGTCATCCTCGCAGGTAAATTAAACAAAATGTAGTGTTTATTTATCAATAGACTGTGCATCATTATGCATTTATAGGAAATTTGAATGTACAAGACCCTAGAGAATGCAAACAATATGCAAGAATATAAAAAATATTGAAAGTAAAGTTCATGTTATAATAGTTACAGAATAAAATAAATTCCTATTTAGCTTCAATTTTTGTAGGCACATTCGCAAAGATTTTATTTTGCATAAAGTTCTGGAATCTATTTATCAATAATACTTTGAATTTCAAGCTTAAACTACTAGCTGCGATTTACAAGAGATCCAATATAAAAATTCATGTTTAAATATTAATAATACATCTAAGCGCAAAACTCAATTACTATTTTCTACTCATTTGCAGTGTGAGAATGAAGGAACTAATAAATCAAATATCGAAGTTGTAAATAATACGTCTCCATTGGAAACCTCTGATAATAATATAAATGTTCCTGGTCAAAATTTCCAAAGTAACAAAACAATGTCTGAAAATTTAATGGCGAATACAGAAAATTCAGTAAATCATACAGAATTACAGAATTCTTTGGAAGAAACTGTGAAACCTACTCAAGAGATACAGAATACTAATATAAGGCCAGAAATAGAGAGAAAAATGGAGTTAAACGATTTTCCAAAAGTGCAAAAGGAACATCTTTTGGAAATGGCTTCTGCAGTTGCAGATGTTCTGACGAATGATTCTGAACATGTGGAAACAACTTTGGACTGTGATTTGATGTGTCGTAATCAGTTTCTAAGTTCCTGTTTGGAAGAGCAGAAAAAGATTGTAAATGAATTGCATATAGAACTTAGTAATTCTGTAAGTATTTGCATTTATATGGCTTATAACCGAGAATATTTGCTTACAACCAATTTTTAATAAATTGTCCAGCGTAGCCGAGTTGTAGAATTGGAGGCCAAATTAAAAGCAAGCGAGGCGGATTTTCAGACGCAACTAGCGCGTGAAATAAATCCTCTAAAAGAACAACTTCAGATTCATACTCAGACAACTGGAATCTTAATAGCAGAGAAGGCAGAGCTTACTGCTGCTCTCAGTCAGGCTCAACAAAGTACTAGACAAAGTTCAGGTTTGTTTTCTTAAAGTCAAGCTTTTGCCAAGTTTTATCGTATGTCATATTGTTTCAAAATTTGTTAAAAAATAAACACGTTTCAGGAGAAATAGAAGAAATAATGGGAAAGTTTAAAAATGCACAAGTACGCGTAATCGAATTAGAAAAGGAAACTGCAGCTTTGAAAAGTAACAATGAAGAATTACGGAAAGATTGTCATCGATTTCAGAATGACTATGGTTCTCTTGAAAAGAAATTCTATGAATTGAAAAAAGAAAAGGAAGATTTAAACTTGGAAGCATCGGAATTGAAACAGAAATTAAATTTAAAGAAAACAGAATTAATTTCTGTTCAACAAGAACTTCAAGAGAAGACAGCGCTGCTTTCTTTAAGTGAACTCAGAATACAACAGGTGAGAGATACATACGTTATTATTAATAAATAATTTGCGCGTTTTCAATTTTTTCTATTTCTGTAGATGAAAGGTGCTACACCAACAGAGGAGGAAAGAAATGCAGGGAATATTTTAGAACAAGAATTGATTCAAACTAAAGAATCGTTGAGAGCTGTTACTACCGAGAAAGAAGAAGCTAATAAACAATATCAGAATTATATTAAACAATTAGATACGCAACAAGCTAAATTATTAAATGAGGTACGCCATACTCCATTTATATCAATTTGAGTATAAAAGATATGAAGTTAAATAATAAGGGAAAGAAAATTTTAAGACTATAATTAATATACATCTATCTACGAATAATCTATTTGTATACAGGTAGAAACGCAGAAGAAAACTATAGGAGACTTACAATCAAGAGAACAAAGTTATGTGCAAAGACTATCCGAGCTTGAACAACAATTACAACAAGAAAAAGAAAAGTTAGAGAATCTGTTGCCTTTACAAGATCGTAAGGAACAGATAGATAATCTGTTGAAAAGTGTAGACGAACTTACACTAGAGCAAGAACGGCTTCATATTATGCTTTCTGAAAAAGTGAGCTCTATATGATTCTTTCATTAATTTAGCATCGTAAATTAAATGTATATTATACGAAATGTTTTAAGTATTTAATTTAATTACAAATGACTTTTGTATATTTAGGATACGCAAATCGAAATATTAACGAAAGATTTAAATGATTTGCGTGAAGCCAGTAATCAAGAAGCTGAAGTGACAAAATTAGCCAACGCCCTTGAAAGTGAACAACTAGGAGCATCCAGAGCAGTTCATCAAAATCGACAATTAAAAGAACAGTTGACCGACATGGAAAATGCTTTTGTTACTCTAGTAAGTATATGCATTTATAATTAAATGTTTAATCGATCGTCTAAGTTTGTACTTAACGACTATACTTACAAACTTCTAAATAAAATTAAATGAACTATACAAGTCTTTTACATGATTTTTAAGAGCAACGCAAAGTTGGATCTAACGGAACAACTACAAGCAGAACGTTCTATCGGACGTAAACTAAATGTTCAATTGAATAATGTTGAAACTGAATTGGACCAATTAAAAGAAAAACTGACACAAAAAGAGGCTACTATCGAAGAACTTGAAAAAGAAAGACTTCGAACTGCCCAGATAGCTGATCAAATGCAACATTATCAGGCGCAATCGCATCATGCCAATACTTTCCAACGAGAACTTCAAAATGCCTTAGTAAGTATTTATTTATTCTTAATCAGTATATAACATTATTGATTTAGTCTAAAAATTCATCAATTTTTCGTTATATAACCTTAAACTTATTACATTTTGTTTTTGTCGCAGATTACTATAGAGAAACTAGAAAAGGAAAAGCAAGAATTTATAGAAAAATTAAAAGAAAGAGAACAAAATAGCGTTTCTTCTGAAAACGATTTGAATATATCAAGTGCTAACAATGAATTAGGTCAGGAAGAAAATGAACATTTAGAAAAATTGGATAAAAGTAATGTTATAGTATCAGAACCCGTGAAACAACTTGAACGGAGATTTAAACAAACGATGGAACGAGTCGCAGAACTTACAGAAGAGAAACAGAAACTCGAACATCTCGTTCTGCAACTTCAAAGTGAAACGGAAACAATAGGTACAAGCATTTAGGAAATATAGTTAATAATACTAAAATATTTACTCTTTATGAATGTTCTCGGTTTCCTTTGCACTTTAATTTTAATTTCATATTAAAGAAATTACTTTTTTAGGAGAATATATAACACTATATCAAAAACAAAGAGCAGTTCTTCAAAGTAGGGCAAGAGAAAGAGAACAAGTATTTCGACAGTTGGTTGAACAGAGAAATCAACAACAAGAACAACTGCATAAGTTAAAGGTTTTGGTCAGTGATTTCCTTAGAAACGAATATATTCATTCTAATGGTACGGAACATCCAATTCAAACAGGTATAAACTGAACCTCGAAAAGGTGTTTTGTAAAATCATATGAATTAATTTCTAAAATCGTAATCTTTTGACGTGATACGATATTAATTTTTATAATACATAAAAATATATTTTTATAGAAGTGAATTCCCACGATTCTGTAATCGTGGAAAAAAAGAAGGAATCAATAGAATCGCAAACAGACAACAAAAGTGTCTCAGAACTTCTGGATATTTTAACAGAAATAAAGGATTGCAAAGATTCCTGTCTGTTTGAGCCGAATTTCCACCCGTGCCCTTGGTGTTCTGGAAAGTTACTCACCGTATAAAAGATATGTCGTACGCATATCGTATATTTTTAGTATAGAGTGTTAATATAAAAATTTTTAATGGACAACGATTTATAGAATATAATTGTATATAAGATGAAGACTATAACAACCGCAATTTGTAAATGAAATCGATATGGAAGAAGAGAAGTTTTCTTCAGAAACAATTGTTCTTTTTCCAAAGAAGAAGTAATTTTGACATGAAATTACGACTCAAGAAAATAGTAAGATTAGGAAATGTACCTTTTCTAATAATTGTTCTTTTTTTTCATGTTCTTGTTGCTTGTTGATATTTTAAATTTTCTTTCATATATCTTCCATTATACAAAAGTTAACAAAAATTAATTGCCTGAAGAATGATCTTTTCTTTAAATAACCTAAAAAATAAACACATTTGATCACTTTTAAGAGAGATTCTCCTCAGAATCTTTAAGAAAACAAGTATTATTTTAATACAAAATTCTTAATACTAAAGGATGTATTAAGAATTATTTAAGCATCTATTACTATATTTTAATATTTATCGGTTTGTTATTTGTTTTTTAATACAAAGGCAATTATTTAATATAATAATAACTGTTAAAACATCTTAATTTTTTATGAGGAAAATGATCAAAACCTAAAGTGTGAACAGTGTTTAACGAATTTACAATTCCAATACTATAAAGTGGAGAAATTATAACTTTGTTTTCTCTATGTCATTCTTTTCTGTTTTTCACAAATTTTATTCACGATTTTAATCTTTTTGTAAATCTTCCGTCATCTTCAATAATATCAATTGTTTTTGTTTCCTCTTCAATAATAAAAGCTGCTTTCCCTCTACGCCTTCTTTCTAAATAAAAAAAACAATGCAAAAAAAAAATTAATACACCTAATTAATGTGTCTTTATAGTACGTAAAAATTTATAATAATAACAAGAATTCGTAATTATGAAGTTTATCGTGATCGTTATTTATATTGAGTTTACTTATATTTTATATTTAGATGTATATACCTGCTCTCAAAAGAAGTTTTTTACATTGGGATAATATCGATGCTTTTGCTTTAATTTCGTTTAATCCAAGTAAACATGATAAATTAATTAGATCGTATGGATTTCTAACGCTATTGACATCATTGGAACCACTGGATAATATTACATTCTGCATAAAAGTAGTATTCAAATAAAAATTTGTTTCATTAAATTATCAAACAAAATTGTAAGAATGGTACTAATTTATAAATTGTTTTTATTTTGTTCATAATACTATATCACATTAAAAAGAAATGCTCAATTTCTTAATGTTAATACTTCTATACCTTGCTTTTTCCATAGGTGTGAAAGAGATGCGAATAATGAATTGTAAGTTTTCTAGATTCTATGTTTAATAAATCTGTATACTGAATTTCAAAATGTATCCCCCTTTCGACAGCTTGTTCATATAGCTTTTTATTAAGTTTAAAAGTTGTAGAAGATGATTTCAGAGTAATTATGTCTGTGTTTAACTGGGTACATGCAAACTGTAACGCATTTTGTGTTTTTGGAACAAATGCATACAAATCATACTTTTTTAAGGTTGCACAATGATTCAATGCGTGTGTCTTTGCAGGATCAGAACACAAGAAGCTAATTCTATTAAAAACTTTCAGTTTTCCATGAAAGTCTCTTTTTATATTTTCTATATCGACTACTTCAGGTATAATACTTTGTGATGGTTCTCCGTCGTGTCTTTTCTTTTTTTTCCTATCCGCTCCAAGAATACTTTCATCTAAATTAGTATTTATTGCAACCGTCTTAAAACCAAGTTCATGTAATTTTAACAAAAGAGGATACCAATTGTGCTTTTCATTTGGAGATACGTTTATACATAAATCATAAAATCCTGTAGTTTGTCTAATATCCATTTCTAAGAAATCTACATAAAAATAAAATTAAAAATAATACGTTGTTTGAATGTTTATAAAACGACTCATGTACATTAAACGTTTAGAGGAGATTTAATCACAGATCATCACAGAAAAGGCAGTCGATACAATAATACAATACAAATACGTGAATAAGTCTCTAGATGCAAGAGTACCAACCAGTCCCAATTACACAACATAAACATACTAATGAAAAATGCGCATGAGGTAGACTAGCGTCACTAACAGAGAGTAGGTGAACTACCAAATAATTTTTCCTGTTTTTCAAGAACAATAATGAAAAAAACACGTAATGATTATGCTATTCGTAATCAGGAGAAGTATATCTATCGCCTCAACAAGCGTTTCTTTGCGAACATTGAAAACAAATATCTTGCACTTATCGCCCTGTCTTTGTTAAAGCTTTTAAAATATAAACAAAATTAAATTATTTAAAAAATATATTTTTCCGATATTACTACTTCCTATTCCTATTATAATTTCCCTTCATTTCGTGATGCATTTCCCATTAACTTCCCTTCATTTGCTTACACATTTCCGTTTAGTTTCCCTCCATTTCCTGGTATATTTACCTTTAATTTACCTCCATTACCTTACACATTTCCCTTTAATTTCCCCCCATTTCTGTGATATTTCCCTATAATTTCGCCTCATATCTGTGATATTTCCTGATTTAACAATGTTGCAAACACAACAATGTTGCAAATCGATTCTCCCGAAACTTCCACAATGTTGCAAATCGTTTCTCTCAAAGTTTAACAATGTTGCAAACACAACAATGTTGCAAATCGTTTCTCTCAAAGTTTAACAATGTTGCAAACACAACAATGTTGCAAATCGTTTCTCTCAAAGTTTAACAATGTTGCAAAGACAACAATGTTGCAAATCGATTCTCCCGAAACTTCCACAATGTTGCAAACACAACAATGTTGCAAATCGTTTCTCTCAAAGTTTAACAATGTTGCAAACACAACAATGTTGCAAATCGATCCTCCCGAAACTTCCACAATGTTGCAAACACAACAATGTTGCAAATCGATTCTCCCGAAAGTTCCACAATGTTGCAAACACAACAATGTTGCAAATTTCGAAAATTGCTAAGTTTACAACATTGTTGGGTCCGGAGCGGAGCGAGTTGCAACATTGTTGTGTTTGCAACATTGTTAAACTTTGAGAGAATCGATTTGCAACATTGTTGAGTTTGCAACATTGTTAAACCAGGAAATATCACAGATATGAGGAGAAATTATAGGGAAATATCACAGAAATGGGGGGAAATTAAAGGGAAATGTGTAAGGTAATGTAGGGAAATTGAGGAGAAATGTGTAAGGGAATGGAGGTAAATTAAAGGGAAATGTGTAAGGAAATGAAGGGAAATTAATGGGAAATATATCAGGAAATGGAGGAAAATTAATGGGAAATATACTAGGAAATGGAGGGAAACTAAAGGGAAATATACCAGGAAATGAGGGGGGGGGGAGTTAAAGGGAAATGTGCAAGCAAATGAAGGGAAGTTAATGGGAAATGTGTCACGAAATGAAGGGAAGTTAATGGGAAATGTGTCACGAAATGAAGGGAAATTATAATAGGAATAGGAAGTAGTAATATCGGAAAAATATATCTTTTAAATGTTAAGGTCAATTAAATCAAATTGAGATAAATATAATTAAATATAAATATATAATAGAATGACTTATGGTTTAAACAGTGGTAGGTTACAAACATACTTCAAAGTTTTCAGAAATACTAATGATATATTTGCATGTATTGTGTTCATTCATTAGTCGCTATCCTTGGATTCTGCATCACTGGAAGGTGGAGTACTTTCAATAAGTTCTTCATCACTGCCTTCATCAGACTCGCTTTTCTTTTGTTTCTTGGATACTTTCTCATCATCGTCCTAAAAAACAATTTAATTTGCAATTATTAACAAACATCACATAGCAAATAGCAATGTTTCTATTGAAAGCATACTTGTAATTAATAAAAAAAAAAGCAAATAGCAATGTTTCTATTGAAAACATACTTGTGATTAATAAAACCTGTACAGGTCATATTACTTTTAACAAAAATGTAATTAATCCTAGAATTTAAGATAATGAAATTATTACCGCATTTCGTTTATCTCCTTTCTTCTTTTTCTTATCATCTTCACTGTCTTCATCGGAATGTTTCTTCTCTGATTTCTGTAATAATATGTAATTAGCAAAAAAAGCAATAAAGATTAATTTGGTTAAAAAAGTAAGATAATAAAATTATTACCGCACTACGTTTATTTCCCTTTTTCTTTTCTTTCTCTTCTTCACTGTCTTCCTCAGAATGTTTCTTATCTGATTTCTGTACAAATATTTAATACGTCCAGTTAAATTCGTATTATAAAAATGAAAAATGTTACGCTATTATTGGTATTATCATACCTTAGTACCTCCCTCTCCATCACTGCTGCTGTCATCTTCACTAATATATTCTTTACTCTTAAAAGAACCTACAAGTTTGTTAGGAGACTCTTTCTTCGCATCCTTCTTCTTTTTCTCTCCCTTCTCTTTCTTATCTACCTTCTCTTTTTTGTCCTTTGTCTGAGCAGCAGCACTACCACCACCACTGGCTTTATACTCACTCATCGAAGCAGCATATTCTTTCTTCGCCTTTGCTGCTTTCTCCTCCCATTCCTAAATAATATTTAGATATATAATTAAAATGTAACAGTAAACAAAAGATAAAAGACATATTCGTACACCCTTACAGATTTGTCTTTGAGCTCCCTCCACATTTCTCCTCCTTTCTTGGCGATCTCTGTAACTGCAATTCCAGGATTATCCGCTTTAATTTTCTCTCGAGTACTATTCAACCATATCATAAACGCAGTTGGTGGCCTCTTAGGTTTGTTTTCATCTCTTTCTTTCTTTTGCTTTCTAGATCTTCTCGGCTTCTCTGACTACAAAAAATGATGTGTTTTATCATCCCTTTAAGCAATTTTGCGATATCATTGGCACTAACTAAATGTGACTCTAACCCACTTTTACAAATCGTATTAATGCTTACCACTGTCTTTGCGGATTTCGATTTCCTTTCCTTTTTATCTTTTTTGTCTTTCTTTTGGCTCTTGCCGGAAGCATCAGAATCATTTTCGCTTTCTGAAGTGTTTGGATTACTGTCATACTCCTCTGCTACGTCACTTTCATCCTAAACGAACCCAATTTTTAAATGAAACGAAAGGAGAAAAATTTGTTTAATAATCTGTGTCACTCAATATCTTGAATTCAGATATAATCATACTTGATTAGGATTGAAATCTTCATCGGTAGATTCTTCTTCGGAATCCTGATTTTCTTCGGCAGCTCGTTCTTGTGCTTCGGCTTTAACTCTCGCCAAATAAGCATCTGGTTCATCTTCTTGGTCACTGTCCCCGAAGTCGTTATCGTAACTTAATTTATCCTATTGAATATATATATAAAAACAATTTTTATCTACGATTGGTTACAATTATAAAATAAAAATATGAAAATAGACGATCGCTGTACTTACGCTCTTGCCTCTATTTTTAACACGGAGTTTCTTCGACGTGATAAAATCAAACAGTTTTCCATATTCTTCTTTCTCGATGCTACTGAACGTGTGAACCACGCCACTGGTCAATTCAATTTCAAAGTCGAATGACCTGGTTGAGCCTCCGCCGCGTGCAAAGTTTACAGACGCTATCTCTTCGAAACGTATGTGAATCGGAGGTTTATGAACATAAATGAAGCCTCTATCCAGAGGATACAAGCAACCTGCAGCTGCTTTAAAGGAACAACTAATCGCAAGAGCTCCAGAATGACTGAAAATGAAGAAAAATTAAATGTAGCAAATTAAAACATCCTTAATATATCATTTATAAATAAATTCACCTCATGAAATTTCCAGGTCCAGTAATTTTTCTGTTGATTATAACTTTCATTACTTTTCCTAACACCTCGTAAGTCGGTCCTGATAACTCTTTCGGTAATTTGTCCTCATACTTCTCTTTTAATTCTTTTCTGTACGAACAAATGCTTACGTTACAATCTTATATTTAAACTCTATCAATCTTTACGATATTAAACTATAATTTACATACTCGGAAAAAGGTAATTCGATAGAAGTTTCTTCTTCTTGGCTGAATAACAACACCAAGTAGTGATAACGAGTTTGACCCTGTTTAATAGGTGGATCTAAACTGACCTGGAAAGATAATAATGATAAGAAAATAATGTAAGAATTATAGTTATAATTTATAGTCATAAGAAACTTACCACAAAATACATTTGCCTGCTATCCTTGTGCGGTAGAAGGAAAAGCCTCAAAACCGTTGACATCGGAATTTTGTAATCGAAAGTTTTACCGTGCAATTGAAAGAACGACTGAAATATTTTTATATCATAACGACCACTGAAATAAAGAAAATTTAATTGTGTTAGAAACTATTTATATCAAACTTTTAAAATCATACCTATCTAAATGTACAGGCTAGATGTAAACACGTACCGAGGTGTGAGACATTGAATTTCTCGAAATATGGCAATGGCATCTCCGCTGACGCTAATAACAGAAGCTTTCTCCATGACTTGCTGATGAAATGCTTCTACAGGATCTTGGTCAACGCTATCGCTAATCGGTATATGAAATCTCATCTCCATTAAACTTACAGGAGCATCGTCGTTCTAGAAAAATTTATTATACAGTGATTAATGTTAGCAATTGATATAATAAGTGTAACTTTTTACTATTCACCTGATGAAATTCCAGTGTAACTTCGTTCTTTCCAGTATTGCATTGAGAAACATCATAAAGAGGAATTTCAAAGGCAGTATGATGACCGACATCAAAACTCAAAACAGAACCATTAAACCTTGCTGTACCCCAATTCCAACCTTTTAAACTGAGTTCTTTTTCCAACATATCTTTTTTGTAATTTTGCGCAAAGAACTTTGCAATTTTTTCTTGATCCTGTACAAAAAATATTTAACTATAATCTAAATTGTAGAGTACCTTGCAATTAATTTAAACGTTTTTACATTGATTATATGTTATACATAATTTCTACATTGTGTTGAAATTTCATTAATTTAACAGTTCTTACTTACCGTATCCTTAAAACCACGAAACCTATGTAACGTTCCATTTTTAAGAAATATTCGTAGACCCCAGGTACCAATGAATTTCTGATAATTCACCATTTCCATATCGGACGCCGAAATTTGTTCTACTTTGCCTGTCTTTTGATTCTTGAAGATTAGATGTTGATCGGTTAATTTCAGTCGTCCAGGAGTCTGCATACAAGCAAAGTTTGAGTGAATTTAATTATATATAAAAGAGTATTCGATCGAATTAAATTTTTTTCAAAGGTTACCATAAATTCTATGCACATCAAATTGAAACTTAATCGAAATAAATGATTAGTATTACGAATTGTAATAAATATAGAAAAATAATGAACAAAAGCAAACGAAATTCTAACCTCAAACATTTGGAAAAGAAGCTATGTAAATAATAATGGCAATAGAATGAAATTAAAAGAACGTACGATTAATATTTACAATGCAAGTAGAAATATTAATTATTAAAATTTGCGAATAAGATATTATTTACCATAGTTCCTTTGACTTCTGCAATTACATCGGGGTATTCCAAGAAATCCATCTTTGAGTTTGAATTCACTTTAAAATAATTTTCTTGTTATATTACTTTACTATTTACGGACTAAACGCCCAGTTTCTTTAGAGTTGATGTTCTTTTTCAAAATGAAAGATAAGTTAGAAGAAATCAACGGAGAAAATTGTTGCGTGCTTACAGCCCGCCAACATCAATTCAGCCACATTTGGCGGCTAGGCGGACTAGGTTTATTCGGGTTTATTCCTTTCAAACTTTCAGACGCGAGGTTTTACTTCGCGCATGCGCATAGTATTAAGAACGCTAACGTCAGTGGCGTATCTAATGGCACTCTGAAACTGGCGCTCTTGTGGCCCCAAAGTAAAATAGAAATACAGGGTGTCCCACAACACCTTGAAAGGGGTGGTTCGGGAGGTGATTTGAAACAACTTTTTCCTTAGCGAAAATATTGTCCGAGGCTTCGTTGAGGAAATATTAAGAGAAAATCTTGACCAATCAGAGCGCGCCGTATACCGTTGGAGCGGCCGCGGTAGTGAAGGCTACGAGCTAAGCGGCCGCGCTTGTACGCGAACAAGTGACTCAACGTGCATCGAAGGACCCTGGACGCGGCCGCTTAGCTCGTAGCCTTCGCTACCGCGACCGCTCCAACGGTATCCGCGCGCTCTGATTGGTCAGTGTTTTCCGTTAATATCTCCTCAACGAAGCCTCGGACAACATTTTCGCTAAGGAAAAAGTTGTTTCAAATCACCTCCCGAACCACTCTTTTCAAGGTGTTACAACATTTTTGGGACACCCTGTAGTTTCTTTAAAGAATCAATAGAAATGTATAAAGATATAAAGTAGAAGTATAATTCTCCCATGGACATTGAAACTTGGTTATTATCCCTTGATCAATATAAATGAAACGAATTGCGATCGTTTCAAATATATAATAACAACCGCTTGATTGACACCATTTAAAACATATTAGGAGAAGAGGGGGTACCGTTTCTCTCTCTTTTTCTCTCCTTAAACTCTCTCGCTTTTAAAGGCTACTGCGATTGGCGCGTAGGCCAACGTAGCCCGTGACGTAAGACGTGAGTGAACAACGGTTCTACTAACGAACCGTGTCGAGTTCTCGTTTTATCACTCGGTATATTCGGTGAAACTGAAATACCTCGAGGATCATGCTAGTCATATCGAGATATTGAGCTTCCTTCGTCATACTAATCGTCGCTTTCGATGCAAACACCTGCTTACGGTCAAAGAAACATCGCGAGCGACTACTCTTTAGTTTCGATCGGTGAGTATGTCTTCTGCTGAATTTCCGGTTGACTGTCATTCCAAAATATTAATCAACTGTCTCGCGAGAAATTCATTTGCCGACGTTATTAGTCAATAACAATTCATGCCTTATCAGATGCTTTTGTCATTTAAATTCCCTATCTGAGCATTATCGATAGAATCTTTTTGATACAATTATCTTACGATTAAATCGAATAATTATGGAGTTTTAAGAATAGAAGTTATTTGTAATTAAAAAACTCTTAGTGGCTTGTCGATGAAGAGCAATTGTCAAATATTGAGACACGTCAAGCTCCTTTTTCTCACGTTCCTTTACCTAACCTTACAAACACACAATCCTGAATGATCTTTGTCTAACCTATTTCATTAGTCACTATGTACTAGCATATTTAACAATTTAGAAATTTAGCAATTTTCCTTTGTGTAACATCGTTGTCAACATTTTTTCCTCCACTTGCTATTTGATTACTTTGCCATGAAGCTATCGGTTTACATGTTTCGTTACTTTGTTCGTACGTTCCTTTAAATTAGTTTAAATACTCCATTCTTTTATCGCTTATCAATATTTGCACAAGTATCAACTCTATATATATTTATTTTTATATTTTCCCTACGATGTTTCTTAAACATAATTTCGCTCCGGGCTAGAAATGTATTTCGTAAATTTTCGAAACTCTATAGAAATATATTCTCTGTAGTTTAATCGAAATGTTTTTACAATCGCCAGTAATGTTTACAGTCTCAAAAAGATAACTGCATCGCGCATATCTCGTTGCGTGCACTTTAATTCGTTGTTACGTAATGTTTCCGCAATATTTTTTTTCATTATACATGGAAAACTTTCATTTCGCTTGTTATATATTTCAACGTTTTCTGCGCATTCGTCAAATATAATAATTATCGTTTGATTATTCAATTTTGTAATCGACTAATCGATTTCGTTTGTACTTATGCACGTGGTATCTCCATTCTTTGTATTTTTGTATTCTTGGTATATTTTTTCGTTTCTTGATACGTAGAATTTTATTTGCGTTCAATGACTCGTTGGGAACAAAACTGGTTTTTAAACGAGCTCGTCGAGATTAGAGAACCCCTCTTACGAGAGATCGATCGATATCTGTGCCGAAATTCCTGGTACTCCAATCCTTCGTGGTCCTACGTCGGAAATGTACTGAAATCAGAAAAAAGAGTACAATAAATTTTAGAGTTTCCTTTTTCGATGGAAAATAATTAATTTTCTAACTTTCACAACCGAATTATTCGAACGTGGCGATATAAATGGAAATCGATGCTCGCTAAGTTCCTTGTTTATTATACCGACCTTCTAAAGCAATTTAAAACAAATGCTCACCTAAATTTGTAGATAGCATTTATTTTACTCGAATCCAATAGCTAGAGCGTATTTTACATTAAAATTTTTCATTTTGAGAATTGTTATAACTTTTTTTATCTGTAATTGTAAACGGTAATATCTATGCTAGAAACTGTGAAAACGAAGTACGTTAGCGTATAATTTAATTATCACGTTTTATGCTTACCGTCCCAAATGGGAAAAAAAACATTCTAGTTTCCAGGAAAACTCGCTTGTTAACGTACTCGCGACGAGTTTCTAAAACAGTAATGTGTATTGATGTTCCATGATGAATTTCATGATCTTTTAATCCTATTATTGCATAAAACAATTGAATGGGAATATAATAAAAAACGATGCTTGTTGCATTTGCTCAATGAGTTTTAGATCTAATTGAAAAATAAAATTCAAAACACAAGAACTTAGAAAGAAACTAAAACTGTTGCAAATATTGTACCATACATATATTTGTATTGGAAAATGATTAATTGGCAGCTCAATGCATGCTAATAAATTAGCAATTGAGTGCATAATGTCTAATAAAGGAGTCGTCAGAATGAATAAGAGTCTAACGATGCAAGAATAAAGCATGGCAAATTCAATACAGCAAAAATATAGCAAATACAACAAAAATACAGCAAATTAATATAATAAAATGTGCAAAAATAATACATAATGCATGAAATGTATTTTAATATATAGCGACACGTATTAATGAACATATTAGCATAGATTATATTTATAAATGGGATGCATTGTTTATCAAATGTGTGGACATAACAAAATGTAATTTCGTAACAGGAAGGAAGTCTTAAACTCCAGTTTCAATGGAAAAGAAGGACAGCCCGACAGCTTCGAATCAATTTAAGTAAGTAAAACATTTCTTAAATGTACATTCCCATCTAAAATAAAATCAAGAAAAAATCTTCTTAGTTAATTCATTCGAATTATCTTGTTTACAGACTTTTACCAAAAATTATAAATGGCGGAATCGCAGGTATTATCGGGGTCTCTGTCGTATTCCCACTGGACTTGGTTAAAACACGATTACAGAATCAAGTTATCGGGCCTAATGGTGAACGAATGTACAAATCTATGTGAGTATGTTATAAATATATCAGAAGTATAGCCAGTTCCTGGAATTATTGACTTAAAGTAATCCTTGAGTTTTAAGAATTAACCTTTAGTAAACACGATATACTTTCAGGCTCGACTGTTTTATGAAAACTTACAAGGAAGAGGGCTATTTCGGCATGTACAAAGGGTCTGCTGTAAATATTCTTCTAATCACACCCGAGAAAGCGATTAAGCTCACTGCCAATGATACTTTTCGACATTACTTGTCTACCGGGCCTGGGTATGTTAATTTTTTGTACAACAAAAGAAATTTAGTTATTTTTGAAAGCATTGCAGCTAGCTTCATTCGGAACCTGGGGGCTACTGATATCAACACCGATATTATCGACATTGACACCAATATCAATGCCAACATCATTGCTGATACTGGTACCAACGCTGATTCTGATATCAAGACTGACTTTGCATCCTCAGATTCTTAATAAAGTTGGTTACAATGCTGACAATTAAGTTCTTTTTCAAATACTTTATGTATTTCAATGTATTTCTGGTTGTTATTGAGTTCAATGTTGTGTAATTTTCAGACAGAAACTCCCAATAGAACGCGAGATGCTTGCTGGTGGCATGGCTGGAGCGTGTCAAATTATTGTCACCACTCCGATGGAGTTACTCAAAATTCAAATGCAGGATGCTGGTCGAGTAGCGGCAGCAGCAAAGGAAGGTAATTATAATAAACGATTAAATCGCGTAAAATATACATTACACTCGAATTTGCAAGTATTGCGGAAAAAGGGAAATATTAATTTGAAAAACATTTCTTTTGCACATTAACGAGACTGTTAATGAATTGCAAACATGATTTTTGTAGAGAAATTTCATCTCGTTTACAGCTACGCGATACTCGATAGAATTAGGAAACGGAAGATTTAGTTGAGGATGGACGACAGCATATCAAATATAGATTGGTAAACGGTTTTAGAGCATTGCATTTTATTTCGAATGTAGAACTGTTCGTTTTCAACGCATTTTATGTCAAATCTTGATTTTTGGAACATTTTTAAAAACGTTACTCTTGAGAAAAGGAAGTTAATGTTATTTTTGTTCTAAACAATTTGTTCCTTCTTTATTTCTAATCAGGATGGAAAATTTTGTTTTGTGGACTTCCTTCTTTTCCTCGAAAAGTTGGCGATTTACTCATTCGAATTTTATTGGTTTTGGAAGATATGCATTTGCCCTTTACCTCTTCTTTTCTACTTTATAAGAACCGAGTTTTCCCTGATATGGAATTTAATTCTTTTTGTTTCGCCTAATCTTCTGGTGTGTGGTTTCTAAGGATTGAAGATCCTCCTTGTGTGTCATTCCGCTATATTTAACTAACCGATATGAAAATAAAAGTTGATCGTTTTTGTGATTTTCATAATATTAAGTAATTGTTTGTGTTAGTACAATATTTATATAGTTATCGATAAAACATCATGTAATTATCAAATTTGCAGTTTTGTAGTCTGTATACAAAATTAAGTTTCTCTGCCATTTGATAATGTATTTATAAGAAAACGTGGTATGGGAGATAAAGGAAAGAAACGAATCATGTTATTGCAGCTGGGAAAACTGTGACAAAGGTGTCTGCCCTGTCTCTAACGAAAGATCTCCTTCGAAATAGAGGTATTTTGGGACTTTACCAAGGCACTGGTGCGACAGCGCTTAGGGATGTCACGTTTTCCGTTATATACTTCCCGTTGTTTGCTAGACTGAATGACATTGGACCGAAGAGGGAGGATGGATCTTGTAAGTCTGTTACGAATAAAAAGAATTCAGTAACGTATACAAAATTTAACGTTTCAACGCACACTATCTGAAAATATATCTTTATTTTCATGATCAGCTGTGTTTTGGTGTTCGTTTCTGGCTGGTTGTGCCGCTGGTTCCACAGCTGCGCTGATGGTCAATCCGTTCGATGTAATCAAAACTAGGTTGCAAGTAATCAAGAAAGCTCCTGGTGAACCAACGTATAATGGCGTGTTTGACTGTATAAGGTACGTGGAAATTTATCAAGAATATATTCAACATTTGTGGATAACGGCAGAGGACTTACAACTTAATTTGTAAAAACAAAAATATGTGTCCCTTGCAGTAAAACGATGAGGAACGAAGGCCCTACGGCATTCTTCAAAGGCGGAGCGTGCAGAATGATCGTGATAGCACCCCTTTTCGGGATCGCACAAACCGTTTACTACCTCGGTGTCGCAGAGAGGCTATTGGGCCTTAAATGAACGTAGCCCTCTACTCTTTTCTGCCGTCTTGAATACTCTGGGATTAAACTGACAATAACTGGCGTTATTATAGATGTATTTTCGCTTAGTACGGTTCGCTAGTTGTCCAGTAAGTGAATTGTTCTTTTTTTTCTTATTATTATCATAGAACCTTGGCTATCGGAACTGAACAGTCTATTTCCAGACGATTTTTTACGAATTAATATTTTGAGCCTTCTTCCATAGATTCAAGTTTTTAAATGAATTTTTTTATCGGTAATGTTTATTCTTCTTCCTTTTCTTTCCTTTGTTTTTCCAGATTTTTAGAAGATTTTATTGTGCCATAAATCGTGTAACATATACTTAACGATTACAGAGAACATCGAAAGCTTAATATTTAACGTGAATTTTATTAGCTAATGGAATTTATTAGCATTTAAATAGTGATACTATTTCAATTAAGTTCTTGATAGAATTAGTTAGGCTTTTCTTTCTCGTATCGTTATAATTGTAAGTCTTCGGATAATCAAGGTTCTTTTGTTCCATACCAGGGTCAGATCGACGCTAGTAATAATGACGTTGAATCTGACCCAATATTATAATAAAACGAAGATAAAGTCCATGATTTTCGATCACGTTCACTTACTTTCATTGTCAAACTGGTATCGTAAGTCATGGATTTTATTTATCCCAACATGCTGCCTTTTACATGGATTAGCTTTTCTAGTACCAGTGTTTCCAGTTTCTTTACTACTTTTTTCCTTTTTTTTAAATTGTACATTGTAAAATTAAAAAGCTTTGCCAATTTTAAGAAACTATAATTTTCTTGTCGAATTAGTAAGCTTTTGATTAAAGCCTAAATGGTTGTTAACGTATTTTTATTTTAAGCTATAGTTAAGGAAAGTGAACATTCGAAAAGAAAACTACGAATTATTACATATCTAAATATAAATTAACGATGCGTATTCTATTAGAAATACTTTTTGGAACACTGGTATAGGACATCGTGATAACAGGAGCTTACATTTTGTAAGACTTTAGTTTCTTTTTTTTTCTGATACTAGTTCACTTAACTGTCAGGAATTATTATAACTGTAAGAATCAAACGATTCAGATTAACTCTTAATTGGTACGATAAATAACGAATGGCAAGAAGATATACTTGATCTATGTTAGGTTTGAGGTTAGCGTAAATGAACAATTAATGCAATTCTCAGTTGCCGTTTTAATTGACAATGAGATTTAAGATACTATAAAAATACATTTTATTAACATAATTATTTATAAGATTACTTTAAACATACGAGAAGTATTGAAAAATCAAACATTTTGGTTTTTTTTTCTATTTGAAAATGATCTGTCTCCAGTATTATTAAATTTATATCGAGTTCGTCAAAAATGTTTATTATTTACGAAGAATTCTTTTAACACGTTGACCGCCAAACGAATATTCTTAAAAATTTCTGCTAAGATTAAATATTATTTAGACTACTGAAATTCATGTAATCAAACATTTATCGTGGTATTTATTTTTGTAACTACATCAAAATTCATGAATTTCATTTAAATTCATCTCCTTTGATGTCAACCTTTTAGAATTAATCTTTTTAGTTCTTGAGTGAAACCCATACATGGATGACATGGCAATCTACGTGTTAAAGTAGTTTGAGCTTCTTCGAAGTATTTATCTAGTCAAAATATTACTGTTCAAGAATTAAAGTACAGTTCATGCAATTTTTAAAAATGTCATATCAGTTAAGAGTTAAACTGTTCTCCTTCCTTCTTTCCTGCCTAGAAAATATTGTGGAGAGATTCTAGGAATATTTCCTAACAGGGAATTCACTGTCAATTTTAGTCAAAGTTCTCCAAGAATGTAATAGGAATATTAATGTTATTAATGTATATTAACGTTATACAAAAGTAAATCTGCCCTATACAAATTTTGACTTATTCTTCAAAAATATTCCTACGGTATTTCTATGTGATAAATTGTCGAAAGAAATTTTTTGGAATTAGAGCTGAATATTTTCAGAAAGTTATTAATTTTATTTTTTTTAATCGACGTTTACATAAAAGAAAAGAGATAATTAATTTCAGTAGCGAAACTTTGAGTAAAAAATTTTATTCAACAATTGTTTCTGCAAAACTGTGTTATACGTTTCGTTTTTATTAAAATCATATATACAAAGTCGGAGTGGAAAAAAAATCGAAGGGATTCAATTTTCTACAACTTCATTGACCCTTCCTTAAATAGAAATTCTTTTTCAGAATTCCCATTCTTTATCGTTTTTAAATTTTATCACGGCACACGGATTTTTATACCTTTAAATGCTCGTCTCGAGTTAGTGTAGTGGATTTTTCCGTTTACTTTATTTGTCAGTATTAAACTATAAATCTTTGTGCACGTTAACTGCAATAATGAGGACAATTTGATTAATAAACATTCGTAGACAAAATTTTCACCTATTGTAAATATGGCATTGGGTTGTCTGGAAAGTCCATGCCGATTTTTAGTAGACCAGGTCTGAATATATCGAAATGGTTGGAAACAAATAACATGTGGACATTCCTTAAAAGGTGGAAAAATTGTGGAACAAAATGGTACTTATATAATTCAATAAATATATGTATATATACAAATTGTATATACAAAACTTATATGTATATATAAAAATATACCTTTGAATTTTTCTTAAAAATTGCCACGAATTTTCTGGACAATCCAATAAATTTGTTTTAAAGAAGAAAATTTAATCTCACCTCGCGTTATAATGGTGCACAGGTTTGCGATAGAGTTCGAAAGCGCTTCCTCTTTGTTCTCTACTTCCAGCGAGATCTAGCCCACTCGGTTCTCTGTTGTGCCCCGGACTCGTTTGGAAACTTTGTGCAGAGGCGTTATGACCGTTATTCACAACGTATCCGTTATGGCTTACATTGTTTCTGTTATGGGAGAGGCCAAGGCTCAACTGACTCGCGCTGTTGCTGTGACTATGAGCCGCTGATATCGGCGGAGTACAATGCGCATGCGTGTGACTCAGACTATGATTGTGCGCAGGCGTAGAAAGGTGGCTCAAGTTGTGATGGGAATTCCCGAGATTCGAATCGTGACGATTCGGTGGTGGAATATTATAGTAGTACTGACCACTATTCCGCTGAACGTTGTTATTACTTTCTACCTAAAAGAAACAACAGAAACAATTCACGTTTTTATCTTTGCCTATTTTTGTTTACTTTTGATATCTAATGTTATCCACAAGCAAAAGAAAGCAGATCGCTTACATGAGATGTAGCAATGGAGTAACTCTTCGAGTGTTGATGAGTATTACTTCCATCGTTTCCATTATTCTCTTGTTGCGTCAAGTTAGTTTGCGGTGGTCTGTAATTTTTTGGTTTCGGAGGTGGTATGGGCTTGTATGATCCTCCAGGTTTGTTTTGGGGAAGTGTTATCGACTTGTAATCAGTTGTGCGGCTACAATGTATAAAGCAGAACATTCTAGCGTACAGGAGTACAACGGATGTTGGATAAATAATATCGGGAAACGTAGAACTTATGTCTCGGTATATAAAACATGCAAGCTATGTGATAAAATAAAGAAATGGAAGACGGTAAGAGCAATATAAGATAGTCGTTTAGGTTGATATAAATTACATAAAAGAAATCGAGGCTCTCAAGTTACAAAACAAGATTCTTCTTTAAGATTGTAAATGTGCCTAACTATAACGCACCAATTGTACATTTTATAATTTTTCGACAAGTGAGGTTCAGATAAATATTATTCGGCTAAAAAGAAAATGGAAAGTAGTATTGTTTCATGCGAAAGGGTGTACATGCACGTGTATACTAGGATGAAATAAAAGAAATTGGAATGGAACATTCAAACTAATGTATCACGACTAGATATATATATTCTACAAGCCCTTCTCAATGGTCGAGGTTTCCGCGCCATCGCTCTAAAGAAAGAGGAAGAAAAAGATTGACAAAGAAAATGATTAAATGTGTTTGTTAACATTTAAACTATCTTATGTTCGAAATTAGAAATTTTTCAAAAATGAGGTTCAAAAGCACATTTTCAAATAAAAGATTCCTGTTATCGCATTCTAAATTAGATAACGATGTGTGGACGAATAAATCAAATTGCTTATTTGGTAATAAGAAAATACCTGTATTTGGCGTAATCGGTTCGCGTTTGTGAATCGTGACCTGGTATCGGTTGTGCTGTTGATCTGGTGAATCTGTAAGGATCGTGTGACCTCGTTGGCCCGCCACTGCTTTTCAAATCGTCGGGTACATTGGGACCCAATCGACCAGTCGACGTGTTCAGTCCTGGTGCCCCATAACTGGCATTTCCATTTGTATTATTATAGGAATCGTAAGAGGACATACTATCGTAGCTTCCCTATGCATACATAAGATAAAATCATAATAATAAAGTATTAATTCTAACCAGTAATTTCTAACCAATAATTTGAAACCAATTCTATCTTAATTTAATCTTAGTTTAAACATTAGAGAAATTTGTGAAAATTTATACCGCTTTTGGTTGAGTTCTCTCAAGCGACGACGTAGCGTTAGCTTTATGAGGCGTGGCGTTTATGTAATTCGCAACATCTAATACTGAATCGGTTTTATTGAGTAACCGTTCTTGAGCAGATCTACCGATTGTATTCCGTCCTGACTGATTGTTTGGCTTTGCATTCCGATCCACTCTGGGAGGCAAATCAGGAGGACTGTGGTGAGACGTTCTCGGTTCGAACGATCCACCGAGATACTCCGGTGAACCTGATTGATTACTGATTTGACCTGACAACGAGAATCCGTACTTTCCATCTCCCATTCCCCCTTGCGATCTTCTCTTTGGTTGCTCGAAGGATTGCTAAGGAAAGAGACAGACGTTACATAAAGTTCCTTGCGTGTGTTCTAGTTGGACGTACTGGAAACTCTATTTTTGAAAGTGAAAATCTTGAAACTTGGAACAGTTTTGAAAAAACAATGCGAACGAATATGGCATTATTCAAAGAGTTTATTAAAACACTTCCCAATTTCGTGTAGAAAATTAGGATTTCATTAATGAAATGTAACTATTGTTTGTGTGACAGTTGTGTGTTTACCTGATAAGTGGTCGAGTACGGTGGTGGTGCAGCAATGTCATCTTGCGTTGCGATACTTGGATCAGAGCTGCTTTTCAATCTAGACGGTGCACCCAGAGCACCTGGTAAAGCTGGTGCCGGACTGAGTTCCAAGTCACTCTCCGGGGAGGAAGCATAGGAGAGGCGAGAAGTCATCGGGAATAGGAAGTCATCCGAGAGTGCTTCTTCCGGCTATCATCGCAGGACATAGAGGACAACACGTTACAGAGGTTTATGCTCTGCTATCCCTTTCAGACCACTCGTCTTCTCATTCATAATAACACATTTTGAAAAGTGTAATATATATACCACATATATTAAGAGCCCCTGCAGACTGCAGACTTTCTATCGGGTGATAGTTTGATTGGGTTCTTAATCAGCATGAAGATATACAGGGTGTTCAGGGTATTACTAACCAACATTTTTCTTGTAAATGGTACATATTCTAAATATAAAAGTGAAATTACTTGTTACCTATGATGTTTAGGGCTAATAAAGGTCAATACTTTTTTATTTAGAATTCAATACTCTACCATATTTTTGTATAAAAAATATACCATTCCATTTAAAAAACTGAAGGTCACCTTCATTTCTCAGAAAAGAGTATAAATACGAAAGATTTGTCTACCTGGTTACATTGCACACAAAAAACAGTATAAATTTTTCTTCTTTCATTTTTTTGTCATATGTACCATTTACGAGAAAAACGCTCGCTAGTAATAGCCTGAACACCCTATATGTAAATGCGGATACTACAATGATTCGATATCAGCCAATAAATAAGTTTGATGGGCTAGACGGCTAGACGATTACATTCAAACTAATCTAATGGCGAGCTATCAGCTGACTGTTAATCCGTATGGCGGGTTGTAGCCGCGCGCACACATACCGATTGTTTTCAATTGTTTTCTTGTCGACAGAAAGTCTGCAGTCTGCGGAAAGGCTAACTTGTATTTCCTCTTGTCTGGCCACAACGTCTCTTCTAAAAGTTAGTTGAAAATGTGTTAGAACAAGGTAATGTAATAGTCTAACCGAAACAGGAGTGTCTGAAAGGGTTAACACCTTACAGACCGGTTCTGCGTTAGCATGGGATTCGGGCTAAGCGCGTACAATTTTCTATCGACAGACAGTTTGGTTGACGTGATAGAAGCAGAAATGGATGCTGTGAATAAATAAACTGTACAATATTTTCCATACATCGAGGCATGCACATACAATATTGGGAGTACTTATTGTATCATTCACATATCCATTCGGTGTTCACAGTTATCATGGCTGGTATGATTAGTAAATTGATCGATACTGTACATAGTTCCATATGAATATGGACCAGGCCTTTGTATGGATATACTAAATCCTGCACTAGCGCAGAAACGATCCATAGGATTATAAATCAATATAGAAAACGAATACTTGCCATTCGATTATGTTAATTCTTAAAATTCGGTTAAGATGTATTTCGAAGATTGATTAATACAATGTAATAGTATTTTTATATTACTTTAATTACTTTCTATTTTTGTATGACGAAATCGAAACTTTGCATGTAAACATTAAGACATACCGACAAACATTCTGTTAAGCTAGTAAGATGCATGATAAATGCATAAACGAACGCCTAGAAAATTAATTTAATTATGATAATAAGTTTTACAGATCGTGTATTATCTATTATAATGATATATCTTATCTTATACATACTACGCGTAGTTTGGAATATATTTTTTTATAAATGTATTGAATAATTAAAAGAAATTGATTCGATATTTTTGGAAGTAACATATTCGTAGATTATCCACTCAGTTCCATCAATACATGAGATGAAAAATTGTTAAATATGCGTTAATCATTTTTTAATGAAATTATGGATTAGACTTGTTTCCTCCTCGTGATTCCCCCGTCCAATATGTTCCTAAAAACGCTCTTTGCTACTTTCTTTGACCGACTTTTGAATATTTATAACATACATTGTGCAATAACTTCATTTTAACTAATGATTTACGATGATACACGATAAAGCTATGAAATGTAGCCATGCAACTGATTTTAATACAAAACGCAAGGTGTCTCGAATATCTTGAAACGTAGCAATGCGTGATCAATAAAAAGAAAAAAAAAACTTGCATTTCATAAATCATCGACGAATTGAATCTCTGAATCGAACTTGTCAATAGTTATTCCGACTAAGATTACAATCGACTTAGAAACTAAACTGTAAAACAGTGAAATCTACTTAGGCGATTAAAAAAAAAAATGAAAAATCTTTGGTTCTACCAAAACGACGTAAAGATCTAGCTAACGATAAGATACGATCCGGTTATGGGGAGTTGACAATCAAGACACCTGACTAGGAAAAGCGGGATTCAAATGTAGCCGAAAAATTGCTCACGGACAACCTCAGAAGCTAAAGACGGATAAGAAGGTAATGAAAACAATTTGTCCGCGCGATATGTATCGTTTTCGTTCACGTCGTGAAACACAGTTTCCCTTGATAACGGGGGTACGGGAGGGGGAGGTAAATCACGAGGGTCACCGGACGATTGACATAGCTCCCATGTCATTTGTCGACCATATGGCTATAATAAATTATTACAAAACAATTTCATCAGCGTAATCCCGTCAGCTTTCGACCGAACGGAATTTTCAATATTACCGAGATATCGGGTTAACATCCCCAAGATTTATACATTTTATAGGAATCTCGTATAATATAATATAAAATATGAATATAAAATTATTGCATCAACTCTCGATTACTTCAGTTAGCATCAGCGATGATATTGAGACGTGTTTTAATACCTATCGACGCTGATGAGTATGTTAATTAATCCCAACGTTATGTGTGGAATTACAAATATTTTGGAAGATATTGAAATATATTGTTACCTTGGTTTGGCTCATCCACAGTAATCCCTGTTGTTGTCGATCGATCAGTTCCCTCAATTTCCGGTACCAGGCTTCAGGCGTGGTCAACGTGATCACCGCGCTAAAAATATGGCCCCAAATTTTGTCCAGCTTCTGGCATTGCTCCAAAAGTTTTTTACTGCTCTTGTGTGCCGATCTGTGACAAATGCAACATACTTCGTTTACAAAAATTCAAAGATATATATATTCCCGCATGATTGAACTTACTTAGGAATTCCTGCTCGCATCTCCTTGATAATTTGCTTCGTTTCGGCTTTCAAAAAGATAACTATGGGATAAAACTGCGCGTAATTCAATCGATCTACCGCGTTAGGAGTGATATCCAGTAATGCGTGCTTCCCTCGATCCATCACTTCCCGAATGGCACTCAGTCGGATAATACCGGACGATTTCGTGTTCTTTCCAACACTGTCGTCCAATTGATTTTCCATCTCTATAAAGAAAATAGATTCTTCAGAACGTTTGAAATTAATTTTAACGCGAATTAAAACTCCTAATCGTAATTTCACTTACGCGGAGACGTGAATTTATCAGGAAAGTCCTTTAAAAGTTTTTCCCTGGCTAGGTCTGCTACTGGTCCGAAAAGAACGACGGGTCTAACGAAGCCTGGATGCCTCAGAATGACTCTTTCGTAGGCAGGAAATTTGCTAACGCTGTCGGAAAACACTACGTCGTCCCAGTGATCCTAACAAGCAGAAATTAACAGTAGTTTTATTACTTCATCCGAGCAAGTTGATCTCGTAATTATTGTTATGTGTTAGTAGTCGCTTATTGTTAACAAAAAGGGACAAAGTGAACGTACTCTTCCAAGAGATTTCGAACGTCTATGGCTGCTTCTCCTTCTCCTAAAAAAGCTACCTCTGCTTTCACTAGCGCTCTGTTCCTTCTTCGTCGCATTGAATTGAGCGGTTGCTAGTTCCTCGGCTCGAGCTTTATTCGGAATAATTCCTTTCTGTACTTCCTGATTGTTTCTGCCGATACGGAAGACTTGCCACGAACCGACAACTCCATTGTGCAGCGTGTCCACTACGTGAAATACGTCTCCGCTGCGGAAACTCATTTCACTTTTCTGCGGTTGCTCGTAATGGAAGTGAGTCCTGGAATGTTTCAGTGAAATCACTTATTAATCTGGCCTACGATTATCAATTCTTTAAAAATGAATTTCTTTAATTAAATACCGATGCAACTATGAATTAACACGTACTTTATGTGAAAGGAATCACCCTTGCCAGAAGCTACTACTTGATCGTACTCTTGTCGTCGATGCTGAACGATTAAATCGATTTGTTCTTGCAAGCTAAGCAAGAAAAGAACGGCTTCTTCTCTCGTTACCCCTTTCATATCCATATCGTTTATCTGAAGTTGTTACATATATTTAATTAGTATCAGAATTCTTCTTTATTTTAAATGCGATTTAGAACGCTGAGCCTGTACCTTGAGTATTTTATCACCAGGTTGCAAGCCCTGAAGGGATGCCGGACTCCCTGCTTGAACAGCAGTCACGAAAACACCCGTTTCGTTTCCACCGCTTAAGCGAACACCTACCGATCCTTCTTTTTGAAATGTTATAAATCGAGGATCTGGCCTGGAAAAATTCAAGTACCCGATAAATGTTAATTCCATATTCTCAATATCTATTCCATTTTATAATGGTTTCTTTTACGAATCGAGCTAACATTAGTCTCCGCCGATACTAGGAATAATTTATGAAGAATATTTAGAATCATATTTAGTCAAATTAATCTATCAATCTATTACTCGGCTCAATTGGATAGTAATCCAATCTTTAAAGAATCTAACTCACATTGGAAGTTTATTCCGAGATAAATCCTCGTCGTACAGTTGTCTCCTTGTGCTATAATAATCTGGAACAAAGTCGTATATTTAATTTCAATGTCTCCTAGATATTTGAAATTACATCAAGTAAGTATAGACAGAAATCGTACCTTCTGGTCTAGGAGGTGGTGGTCTTGGAGGGTCAACGGTAGGTGTCGCGGGGAGATCTAACTGACTAAGAGAGACGTCCATCAAAGGTCCTCTGGTACGGCCTCTAGGAACAAGATTACTCTTGTCCTCGATAGGCTGCCTCGTCGGGGGCGGAACGTACAAATTCTGGCTACTGTAACTCGTCGTTCCAGAGAGATACTCCCCGGTTTCGCTCTTTACTTGCTGTTGAGCGTGACAACAGGAATTATCGCGGGTTACCACAATCGATAATCTGTCTTTGCACTGGTCCATCAATTTCTTGGCTTCCTTCAGACTCATATTATCCGTGGCTACGCTGCCTATTCGGGTCAACACGTCCCCTGGTTTTACTCCCGTGTTCTCGCGAGTTACTTCCTTCACGTAGAGACGACAGCCGAGAACGATTCCGAAATCTGGCAAAGAATTAACAAGTCTCGATGAACCACTGCTACAGTGGATTGGAATTAAAGTTAAACGCGTATTCTAAATATCGATAATGGAAGAACGTGGAGTTTACCATCTTTTTTATTGTTTCTCGTCAGAGTCAGTCGATGACTCTGAAGGGTAGGGTTTCCTAGAATGCCAGAAGAATTCGACGCAGCTCTACGCTTGACGACCAACAGAACCGTTGACCCGGAATCCCTGAGGACACGGATCGCGGCTCCATAATCGGCGCCCTCCAACGATATTCCATTCGCGGATATTATCCGATCGTTCACTCTGAAAAGTGACAATACGTTTAGATGATAACTTTCCAAACGAGGTAACCCTCTCCATAAAATTATTTCTCAGTCGTTAAACTCTTATACAGTGGGTGTATTAATGTAGAATGTATTCGTACACCGATCAATTTCCCAGAAAACTTTTGTGTGAAATTGTAGTTCTCTTAACTTCTTTTTTTATAATCAATGATATTTTACATATTCTCAGAAATCTCTACGATAGATATACAGTCAGTGTAATAAGTATTCGTACAGGAACTATTTATTTTAAATGGGTTGCTGTACGAATACTTCTTACATTGACTGTAGTCCAAATAACATTTACTATATAGGAACCTATATAGGAATTTATTTTATTCTGCAAATATTATAACATGAACTTTACTTTCAATTTCTGTTATATTTTTTGCATATTGTTTGCATTTTGTAGGTTCTTGCACATTCGAATTTCCTATAAATGCATAAAGATCTGCAGTCTACTTATGACGAACCATTTAGAGTAGAGTTTGTAACGTAAACAATTAGCTTATTGCGTCATACGAATTAGAAAACATCAAATTTCCAGTAAAGTACTTTTACAAAAGGCTCTAATAGAGGAATGGAAGAAGATCCCATTTTGAATAACTAATAATATAGTTAATTTAATGCTGAGACAATTTTACATAGTTTTTTTGGAAATTGATCAATGTACGAATACTATCTATACCCACTGTATGTACTCTTCCACGAAAGTATTCCAACTTTTATACTTGGAACGATTAATATTTCAATTAATTAAATACCAAACCGAATGAATTGTAACAATATATGTATACCAAGGAGGATGACTCAAGATTGCATACATGAGGTTATATAAACATAAATATTTGATTAACTAAACGTTCCAAATGTATAAATCCGAATACTTTTGTGGCTGAACCTTGTTTTCTTACTGTAATTTTCCTTCGGCAGGTCCAGCCTTCAAGACATCAGAAATGGCAATAGCAGGATCGCCATTGGTGAAATGGGGATTGTCCCTGCCACCGGAAACAGCGATCCCGAATCCATAACCAGGAACTCTGGTAACCGTGACATGATGGACCTCCCATCCTCTATCTCCGTTCTGGAAAAAGTGATTGTTGCAAATGAAATTTACTTTTAAAAGAATGAAACAACTCGAAACGTAATTTACATATTAAATAATGCTATCTTTTATAACGATTTCTTTCTCTGAAAAACTTTCTACTTTTAGACAATAAATATAAAATGTAATTTTACCGTGTATAGTAAGTAAATCAATACTTGATCAATACATATTAAATAATGCTATCTTTTATAACGATTTCTTTTTCTGAAAAACTTTCTACTATTCAACAATAAATATAAAATGTAATTTTACCATGTATAGTAAGTAAATCGATACTTGAATTAACTTTTGATAAAAAGATTAATCCTTGATCCTTATTCGATAAATGAAAGATCTAAGTTTCATTTAGATAGTCTTGTAATGAATCACGGGCGTCTAGATGCATTTTCTTACTTTCCTGTCGCGAAGAATCTAGTTCTCGGCGAACTGGCGGAAGGAATTCGAGAAAACGAGCGGAACAAGTAATTGGATGAAAATTCTAGGGATTCTCGTTAAGAGGATTCTTCTTCTGCATACCAGATACATAACTCGATCCGATGCGGGATTATATTTTATTTTATAATTCGTATAAAATTTTCTAAATATCTCAAATTCATATTAATCACCACTACTGATTTTCATGCGCAATTTACGTTTTTATTTGACCGACTTCGAAAAGGAAGAGGTTACTCAATGTATACTCACACATGTATATTATATATAATATATATTGAGTAACCTCTTCCTTTATAAATGTACATATAAATAAATAAATACGTTTATATATATATATATATATATATATATATATATATATATATATATGTGTTCGAAAAGGAAGAGGTTACTCAATGTATACTCACACATGTATACAATGTATAAACATGTATATTATATATATAATATATATTGAGTAACCTCTTCCTTTATAAATATATATATAAATAAATATATTTCTATTTATAAATAAATATATATATGTTTTGGTTACTCAATGTATACTTATACATGTATACA
>NC_071982.1:12995853-12998982 GCF_026283585.1 Hylaeus volcanicus
CTCAATGTATACTTATACATGTATACAATGTATAGACATGTATATTATATTATAAATAAATGTATATACATATATACAATATACACGTCGAATTGAGTAACCTCTTCCTTTATAAATGTATATATAAATAAATATACTTATATTTATAAATATACATATATATTTATAAGTGTATTTTTAATTCAATCTTAAACTGGAAATACCCATTGTAATACAAACGTATCAGATGTATTTCGCACAAGACCGTCAGGTATTATTATTTCGTTTATTTACGACAAATGTTTTAATTCGCACCTGTGCATCGGTTCCACCTGACGTGTTGTGAAGATTACTGTTGTGCGTGGTCGTCGAAGACGAATTCGGTGGGTTCCCCGAATTACCGACACCCACATTGTTCTCGTTCCTCTCCATTCTTACGTATCGGAAAACCTCGTCTTAAAATCCGACGTTTTCCCTCTTCAACGTCCTCGAAGACACATCGTCGCTACATACATTCTACATGTACTTTCTACGTATACTTTCCTCAAAGTCGCATCGATATCGTTTAGATCACAAAGATCGAGAACGTTCCTTCTCTCGATCTACGCTTACATAAAGTCGTAATTATTTATACGAAACGGATAAATATATCATACGATTTATATATAATCGATATCGATCGCTGAATCTTTTGTTTCTTGAAATTTACGAAGCTCCACGTCCGATGGTTTTCTTATTCAAAGCATTCTCCTTCGGAATTCCCCTTACTTCCGGTTTCCTCTTCTCGACCTACAATTTCGTCGCATACGCTTTTCTTCTTCTTCCTTTCTTACTAAAAATTCTTCTCTGCAGAGTCTTCATGAGTCGTTCCACGGTAGTAATTCTCATCTTCTCTCTTCGACATTTTTCTCGGAGATTTTATATCGTATCGCTCTTCCTGAAATTATCTCGGAGGCTTTCTCCATCTAAAAGTGCCATCGAATTAATCCTTTATTAACGGGGCATTTCGTTGTGAACGCACGAAAAAGAAGCATATATTCAATAATTTTTTTCTCAGGAACTATTGCATAAAATTGAACGAATGTTTTCCCCCTTAAAGGTGTTCCCTTTCAAGGTGTTACAACATTTTTGGAACACCCTGTATATTTTGTACAAGATGAATATTAAATAAAAATACTTTGATGATTTTTGTCACTCCTTTCAATTCGCTCAACGCTACTAAAAAAATGTCTTGCATCTCAGCAAAAATTGCTTCCATTTGTTAACGACATCATCAGTCTGTAAAAAGTTTTACTTGCTATAGTTTTAGTAATTTTCGTAGACCGCGGGGCCGGAACCTGCCTCGCGCCGGCCCTGTAGTCTATTAAACTTTTTCGATTTTCTGTTTCGGATTACCAGGAGTGCCAAAATCGTCTGCGCCAGCGATTAACTTTTCGCACACGTGCATACTATTTCGTAAATAAATAACGAAATATTTTTTACGAAACAAGAAAAAAAAACAAAATTTTTTATTCACTTTCCTTAATCATACCTTTAAGGGGAGAAAACATTCGTTCAATTTTATGCAACGGTTCCTGAGAAAAAAATTATTGAAGATATGCTTTTTCTTGTCCGTTCGCAGTGAAATGCTTCTTTATTAATCATGTTAGAAGATATCGTAAAGTATGCATGAAAATGGTACAAACATAGGCGTCGCAACGGACGTAGGAGCAATTAATCCCACGCGAATCCCCGCCAACGTTACTTTTCCTTCGTCTATCCTATTATACTTTTGTCGCATACCATACTGGGACGATCTCTATTCCGTAGAATCGCGCGGCCTCGTTTTCCCGACGCGAGAGAGTTTTCCCAATCACGTTTAAAGCGGTATGCGCACGCAACACAACAGCGGGGAATTCAAAGCGACGCGCAGTTATGGAATTCCATTTTCCTTTCGAGTGATCAGACCTTCACTTTCCACGTCGTTCTAATTCCATGTTTCACGCTCGACGTTTTTCCGCGGTGATCTTGAATATTTCGTTCGATCTCGAACGAAATGATTTCGTTCTCTTTCCTCAGCCGTTTCATGCGACACGGTGTCCTTTTGTTGCTACTCGAAAATTATTCCAATCATTCGTAATAATCTGTTTTATTTTATCTAATACTCTGTTTAGATTTTATCGCTCTGGAATAATCTCTCGTCTAGTTTCTCTGCGTGATTTTCCATTATTGTTATTTTACTTCTTATTTTTACTTTAAACGAATAATTAAACGAATAAACAGTGTCAATTCTCAAAATTGTCAATTTGTTATTCGTCGATTCTCTTCGCTTCGGATAAGCAACTTCGTATCAATTTTTCGTTATTTGCGAGCCGCAGTCCGTGGAATTTTTAATTATCTCCTTTTAAAGGTTTCTTTGGCGGAGGTTGCTTGGAGAAGCTTTTACGTTTGCCTAACTTTTTCACAGATCTTCTATATAGAGCGTACATAGGAGACCATTATCTTCTAGCACACAATACTGTAAATTGATAAAATCAGGCGTCAGGGACGTCGCTTACGTTATTAAGCATCCTTTATGTTTGTTTACGTTGAGGATAGAATATACGAACAAATTTTTTTTTAACGTTTCATTCGATTTTCAAGGTAAACAGAGTTTGAAGAAAGGTGATCATTATTCACGTGGCACGACGGCGATCGACTCGTTCGGAATTTTTTTCTTACATACTTCAATTTAACCGTGGACCAATTTTATATTCGATTAAATGTACTTCCTATTATTAAACTTAATATTCAATCTTTTGTAACTGTAGTTTAACACTTTCGCTGCGGACGAAAATAAGTAGCCGTTCCCTGGAAGCTGCAATTATGATATTTTTTTTAATGAAAAATTACTTACAAATGTTCCAATATTATTATTTTGAAAAATATATATTAGATTTTCTAGATTTTCAACCTATTGCGTTCTATCTATCTATCTATCTATTCTATTCTATTCTATTAAATATAATATGATTGCCGAACAAAAGAAATGAAAACTGAAAAATAATAAAAACAGCCATATATTTTCCGTTGGACGCACATGTGCATCCGCAGCGAAAGCGTTAAATGAAAATATTTATACGTCATTGGATTATTAATTTTCTAGATTTCAATCTATTGCGTGCTATCTAT
>NC_071982.1:12998992-13004235 GCF_026283585.1 Hylaeus volcanicus
ACGTATGGGGTTAAAAGTTAACGTTAGGTGGAATTTCTTCAGAAAATCACCACTTGTTGCACAGAGATGCAACCTACAGTGATGGACAAAACCCTAGGCTTCGATTAAATCTGAAGTTTGCCAATGTGTTTCTCTCGTTTCCTTCTTTGGAAAATGTTCAAAAGAAGAAACGAGACAAACGTATCGACAAACTTCAGATTTATCGAGGACTAGGATTTTGCTCATCTCTGCCTATAGAATCTGAGAGTTTTTGCGCCCTCGGTATTCCACGGTTTCGTTCCATAACCCGAACTACCATTTTCCAAACTCGATCTGGATCTACAAGGACAAGTTCGAACCACTTGTAAACAGAACTTGTATACCGAGCAAGCGGGGAAACTTCGAGTGAAAAGTAATCTCGCTACGCTTGAAAAATCACTACCACGTTGTGTCAGCAGGGAACGAATTCCAATGATCCGAGTCACCCTCGTCCCGTCTAAAGAACTGTGAGAAAATTCTTTCGGAAACCAAAGGAAGCACCGCGACTTCCTCGACATCCAACAAAGAAGGACTCGACGATCGCGATTAAAACATCTTCAGATCTTTAGTTTTTCAACTTTTTAGGCATCGTTTCATCTAAAATTTCAGCAGTTTGCATTTAAAGATCGAATAAACGAAAACTTTTAATGCTTCGTTCACATCGATCCCAAATCTCAGCAATTGTTTACACTTGAAAATCGAACGTCGTTAATACAATCACTGCTTTAAACCTATCCATACTAATTAAACAGAAATCAAATTTAACGTAAGAAAACCGAACTGTACCATGAAATCTTCACAGTTCGTCCTCTCTAAACTAAAACTACATCTACGCTAAAAATCCTCGCGTCAACGAATCCTATAGAATCCCATAGAATTCTACTACACGTACTCCTGCAAAAGCCATCGAACTCCATCCTCTAAACGTAAAAGAAAGGATGATAAAAAAAAAATCGAGGCGAAGGTCATCTAACATCCATACCTTCCAAAATCCTTAAAAACGTAAACGAGAAAACGTCTCGCGTGATGTCGAAAGTGTAGAGGCACGTAAATCTTACAGCGTTTGGAATAGAATATCCACGTATCGGAATTCCAAACGCGAGGCACACACAACGTTTAACACCACTTCGAGATTAACTTCCACTTCGAGATTCACGACGAGAAACTTCTGGTGTCGATGGTCGTTTACTAGCGCGCACGCGAACCCGTCTCGGTACGCACTGATCGAACGTTAATAAAAGTAGAGAGGCTAATCTCGCCACGGAAAGTAAAGAAATTCTCTTTCCCCGAAGATCGGCGCGTAGCTCGCCGAGCGTGGCTTGGCCGCGGCAGGTCGAACGCAGAGATCGGATGAGAAACGGGCTTGGCGGCTGCGGGGAAGAGCACGGGACACGTACAGACTCACCGGGAGCTTGGTCGCGAGTGAACGTGTCGCGAGGAGTGGGGGACGCTGGTGGGGACTGACGAACCTGCGCAACGGGGACCGGGGGGGGGGGTGTAGTGGGGAGTGGTGGGGGGCCGTCGTAGCATACGCGTGCCTGCGCACCGGTTTTCGGCTTCGCTAGTGATGGGCCCGATCTCGAGAGGACAACTTCACTTGTTATTCATTAAATGTTCATTGAATTTCATTCATGTTCACGAAATTCATTCTTTGCCTTTTCATTTTCAATTATTTATAAATTTAGGCCGAGTAAAATATTTATACCTTTTGTTACGTTAAATTAGAAATCTTGTAAGTTCTCGAACTGATTTATCTACAATGAAGCTATACTGGGTGTCCCAAAAATGTTGTAACACCTTGAAAGGGGTGGTTCGGGAGGTGATTTGTTCGTGAAATTCATTCTTTGCCTTTGCATTTTCAATTATTTATAAATTTAGGCCGAGTAAAATATTTATACCTTTTGTTACGTTAAATTAGAAATCTTGTAAGTTCTCGAACTGATTTATCTACAATTAACCTATACAGGGTGTCCCAAAAATGTTGTAACACCTTGAAAGGGTTTGGGAGGTGATTTGAAACAACTATTTCCTTACCAAAAATCCTGTCCGAGGCTTCGTTAAGGAGATATTAACAAAAAACCCCGGACCAATCAGAGCGCGATTATACCATTCGAGCGGCCGCCTAGCGCGTAGCCTACGTTCAACCGGCATACTCGCGCTCTGATTGGTCAAGCTTTTCTCTTAATATCTCCTTAACGAAGCCTCGGACAACATTTTCGCTAAGGAAAAAGTTGTTTCAAATCACCTCCCGAACCACCCCTTTCAAGGACCTTCAACATTTTTGAGACACCCTTAAGGCCGAACGCACACGGGCGCGACAGATTTGAAATTAATATTGCAAACCGTTCGCGCTCTTTGTTTTACCTACTCAACTATCTTTGTTTTACCTAGATCCACGGTCGCATGCAACTATGTAATTTCAAAGTGGTTTGAAACTGATCAGTTGCACCCGTGTACGATCGGCCTACAAGTACAATATTCGTATAAATACATTCTAATTGCCACCAGGTTGAGACTTAAATTATATGTGTGCATATACGTACACTATAATCAGAGATTAGATCGATGACTAGACTGACCTTAAGTTTTAACACAAAATGTTAAAGACTTACAAGCGATTGAATATACAGAGACACAGAATTTAATTTCTCCATTTTGTAATACACGCATTCTTAAATAGGTTTCTTTTTTACAGTTTGTTTGTTCTGCAAGACGGCGTGTACTCGTCTTGTTTGAAACACCCGTTATGTGAAAGTTACGTCGGCCGAGACGCACGTGCGCATAAAAGACGATGAATGCACATACCATGCACGGTCCAGTGCGAGATGTTCAAAGTTGCCAAATTGGCATGCGTACGAAGTAGGCAATAATTATGGGAGAAAGATGGAAATTGATTTGCCGACTCGGGCGATATATGTATGATTTACTATTTAGGTTAGGTTGTTGCAAAGTAAACACACGAAACTATCGGAGAAATTTATATGAATTAAATGATACGTTTGACGCTTACAAATAAGTGTTTCGTTATGAATATATATAAAAATAATGTATAAATATATACGTATATGAATATAAATTCACGTATATATTATAAATAAATACGTATATGAATATAAATTCGCGTATATATTATAAATATATACGTATATGAACATAAATTCATGTATATATTAATAACGAAACCCTTTTTTAAAAACATCAATCCTATCATTTAATTTAAACAAAATTTAATAAGAGATATGGTGTAAATACTTCTGGAACTGACTGTATACGTACGTTGAATTTTGCTTTGCATTATAGCTATTGAAAGAAAAGTTTTTCATTTTAGCCCCGTGTTGCACTTGTTCTGAATTGCGTAAAATATTGTGTGCTACCTGCGAATCTAGGAGAAAATTATAATAAAGGACACAAAAGACTGGTACCTGAGCTACGCCGACACATTCCAGCTGCTCGAGAGGTGTGTCATATTCCAGTCAAAGTGGCGCTTTTCTTTGTGTGCGTCTTCAGCGATGGCTTTGAGTCACGAATCGACTTAAATAGCATTTTTCTCCTACACTCTCGATACTTAATTTTCTATTTTAATTTTCCTCAATGAATCTATTTATTTCGTTCGCATATGTATACTAATGTTTCTTGTTGTATAAATTATAAATATATCGATATTTTCGAGAAGCGCAATTTGCAATATTTACACAAAACCCATCTATTTACTAAATAGTATTTAGCAGAGAAATATTTCGGCTAATACTGCTTCCGTCGAGTAATTGTCATTCGACTTTCTAAACGCCTTAATCGAAATATAATTACTTATTTATGTTCGTTTTCTTTTCAAACGGTTTGCTCACCTTCTCCCTCCGCCTATGTCTTTTAGATTGGCTTCCAGCCAAAAGAAAACTGTCGTGAGGCACGTGACTCTTCTTTCTTAGCAAATCTTTCTTCGCGACGCGTCCCTTCTTTTTTCTCTTCCCGCTGTGAAACAATTTGCCGAATATTTTCATCCTCCAGTCCTTTCCTTGTCGATAAGGTCAATTCCGTGTCGATCAGTAGTGAACCTCGTCAGGAACTAAATGATAAATATAAAATTAACGCGATATCGTATTCGAATAAAAATTTAAGGTCCTTGTGATTGAATAATTATCGCCTTGAAGTATGTTAAAGGAGGGGAGCAAAAATTATATAAATTTGTATTACGGTCTGAACCGACGCCTATATATTGCTTACCGCCGTGACTCGCGCGCATATCGGGTTGCCTGTTGCCAGGGGCATTTCAATATAAAACGTAAAAAGCAGTGATAAATAGTTTTAATTTACTTTGAGCATAAAACTATTCATTCTTCGCTGTAACTTTATAAATAGAATTAAACTAATCCACGCTAACTAGTCAGTGCGAAAAATAACTGTCTCTGTGTCCTAATTCGTTCCTCGAAACAATAAAAGTTTTCTGCAACTTCTAACTCGAAATGAAACCGAAAGGATTACATTGATAATGCTTTACGTTATAATACTCGATAGTCTAGCCTCTCGAACATACATCAAGGACGACGTGAGTGGAGTACATAATTAATAAGCAAAATATTAAAAAAAGAAAGAAACTCTCCAAGGTGACAAAAACATTAATTTAGACCGGTCCGAGCGATGCAATCATGCTTCGAATATTCTCGAAACCGTGGAATTTGCATAAATTACACAGCATTGCGTATCAGAGTTAATTAACGTATACACATCGTAAATTTTTAGAGATGAGGACGATACCTAGACGAAGATCACTGGAAACATATGTTCTCGCTCCTTGGTGATTGTCTCCTCGATGAAAGATTTCCTGGTTCACTCGTGTTGCCGGTTTTTTAACGATCACGACTCACCATCGGAACGCACAACGTCACGCGACGATATTCGATGACAAAATGAACGCAGCCAACCGTATTTGGAGCGTTTTGGCAGGAAGAAGTCGTAGAGAGGTGCAGTCTGGACGTCGATTCACGATGGGATAGAGAAGCAGAAGCACCATTTGAAATGTGGGCGGCTTCGTAGCGTGACTTATCACGGCGGGTGTTGCTGATATGGGATGAGCCGATGAAATATCTGTGTAACGTGTTGTCGACTCCGGAAGTACGATCAATCTATCGACCCGCTGAAGCCCCAGAATCACGGGCTGGCTTCGTATTCCCAGTCATTTAGACGGTGTTCTCTCTCCTCCATTCCGTTACCTGCAATTTACGTGGTGG
>NC_071982.1:13004245-13006842 GCF_026283585.1 Hylaeus volcanicus
AAAGCAAAATAAAGCATACGTCTGGAGAAACAGAATTCGATTAAATTGTAATCTGAATACAGATAGCACTAGATCGCAGGAATTGGGCTGGTTTCGTATTCCCAGTCATTCGACGCATTTTCTCTCCCTTCCATTCCGTTACCTGCAACTGACGTGGTGGAATTAGAAGAAAGAATTGAATAAATTGAAAATAACGTATAATATAGGACTCTTACTGTTTGTACATATACCATTGACGACGACCAAAATTCTTCTTAATCCCTCGAGTAAAATAAAACTTAATGACAATCATCCTATCTAAAAATAAAATAAATAATTAAAACATTATTGAAAGTAAAATAATTCATACGTCTGGAGAAACAGAATTCGATTAAATTGTGATTGGAGTATCATAATGAATCGATACAGATAGCACTAAATCGCAGGACTTGTTTCTTAATAAAAGAACGATAATTTACAAACTCGAGTAATTTACGTAACTCACGTTTGACAATTAAGATGTTTAAAACAAATCTCGGATAACAAACTTTAACAACGACTTCTCCTCGACCTCCACAGCGTCGACGACAGTTGAGGAAAATTATAATTAAAAATTATAATAAAAATTATTATTAAGGATAAAACGATATTTACGCTTCGTTCATGAGATTCGAATGCAAAATTCTTCTTAATCGCTCGAGTAAAATAAAACCTAATGACAATCATCCTATGTAACAGTAACATAAAAAATTAAAACATTACCGAAAGTAAAATAAATCGTACGTCTGGAGAAACAGAATTCGCAGGAATTGTTGCTTAATGAGAGAACGATAATTTACAGGCTCGAATAATTTACAAAACTCGATAATTACTGTAACTGATAACAACTGAATGTGGAATTATAAAGATAGCCGGACGTTAGGCACTCAAAATTTATTAAACAACAAAATTATCGCTATTCAATAATACAAATCCATGAAATGAAACACGTTTCAAATCTGAGGTAAGCTATTTGACGATGGACGTTCTGTTGCCACCATCGAAGCTAAAATATCGTAAGTAAATATCATGTTTGAGCTACTAGTCGAATTCGTTAGGAAATCAACGAGAAGTGATCGGTGTTATCTGTTTACCGTTTACAATGTATTCGTACGTCGATCAATTTACAAACAAAATTTTGTGTGAAATTGTAGTTTCTTAACTTCTTTTTTTATAATCAATGATATTTTACGTACTCTCGGAAATCTCTAAGATAGATATAGTCCAAACAACATTTACTAATTAATATAATTTGTAAAATTAACAAAAAAAAAGTGCGAATACTTGTTGCAAATACTTATTCAATATTTCTATCGATTAATTGTTTTTTTCTTGTTAATTTCGCAACTTACATAAATAGCTATTTCTTTTTTACTACTCTATCTATTCCAGAGATTTCCGTGAAATACGTAGAATGTCATTGTTTGTCAAAAATATGCTAACAAATTACAATTTTACATAATTGATACATAATTGATCGGCGTACGAATACTTTCTACACCCACTGTACACAAAATACATTTTCAAGATGCATCTTCCAACCATTTGAAATTTACGAACAAAGCTCGTTTGACAATTAAGATGTTCAAAACAAAATCTCGGATAACAAACTTTAAACGAAGACTTCTCCTCGACCTCCGCACCGTCGACGACAGTTACGAGAAATTATAATTAAAAATTATAATTAAAAATTACGATTAAAAATTATAATAAAAATCATTATTAAGAATAAAACGATATTTACGCTTCGTTCATGGGATTCTCCTAGGCGAAACGCGGTTGAAATCGGTTCGCTCGTGCGCCAATTTCACCGCGTTTGAATGAATAAATCGAAGCTATTGATTTTGGCTATCATTCGATCGTTCGACTCACATAAAAATAATTACTTGCACGTATTTTCGTCTATAGTTAATTACACGATTATACTTCTTTCTAAACACTCAGATCTTTACTGCTTCGAATGCAAATACAGCTACGTTACATACGAGGTGTCTCAAGAGACCTCCGACGACGGCAGAGTTGGATACAACGCTAAACTTTTAATCCTCTCGAGAAGCTATTACTCGGAGGTGAAGGGAATTGGCTCGTTATCAGCTGCTCGCCTTTCTCCTTCTAACAAAGAAACCTTTTTAGGTGTCCGCCGGATTGTTTTGATTTTTGGATATGTTTCAAAGCACCGAAAAATAAGATGTACGTATTTTTTTTTTATAGTGGCCAGTTTTCATAATTAGGGGATGAAATGACACCTTGAAGTTTCAGCCGCAATAGGCTATTATTATAAATTATTTTTTACAAAATTTAGGGCTAGATTTTATACTTTTTTTTCTCAAAAAGTTTTCTTCTATCCATGATAGTTTCGGAGATAGCCTATTGCAGCTGAAACTTTATGGGGTCGTTTCAGCCTCTAAATATGAAAATGAACCATTATAAAGAAATACGTATATCTTATTTGTCGGTCCTTTAAAACAGGGCTGGCCAACACACTTTTACAAAATATATTCATTTTACAATGGCCAAAGTAGTGAAAACCATTGTATTAATAAAGCACATTAATTTTGCATCCATATATTCATAAACTA
>NC_071982.1:13006852-13050258 GCF_026283585.1 Hylaeus volcanicus
TAATAAAGCACATTAATTTTGCATCCATATATTCATAAACTAACTGTTGAAATTATGAGAAAAGAATTAACTTTGATTTTAAAATAATATAAGTAGCAGAAAGTTACTCATTATGTTTTAATTTTTCACTTCAAAAAAATGTCTATAATGGACTTGAATCTAATATAGGGATACATAATTGTACATGCAGCCCGCGAAATCGTTTGGGTTGGGCAGCCCTGTTTTAAAACGTTTCCAAAAATCAAAACAATCGGATGCAGACACCTAGAAAGCTCTCCTGCGAGTACGAAAGAACCAAGACAGAAGGTTCCGACACTTTCACGATCCTCCAAATGAAACCGTGAAATCTACAGATACTTATGTCTATGTATGTATATATATATATATATATATAAAAACGAGATCTACGCTACGTAAAGATGTAACGCAAACTAATACTCATTAGTTGACAATTAAAAAAATAAATTACAAACATATTTACAATGACGGAGTTACGACTACTGGCCTTCGCTTCCACATAGAGTTGAAGTGATATTCGTTCCGATGAGACACCTAGTATAATCACAATGATACAACAACTATATAATAATCGTTACTTTAGTAAATACTCCCTTACTCTCAGTGAGAACAGCGTTCACGTTGCGCGAAGTAGTAAATAGTTCTTATTACAAAAACAGAAGTTTCAGGTGAAAGTCAAACACCGCGATTTCCATTCTTATTGGCCCGAGGAGAATTTTCCTCTTTCAGAAAATGTTTTTCCTAGGCGGCGACAACGCTACATAACAACATAAACGTTATTCAATAAATTAAACGAAACAACTTAACGTCTTTGTCTTACTTTTTCTTCGGTAGATAGTTACACATATTTTTACCGAATTTGTAACGTTGTCACTGCAACGAACGTGGAAACTATCGTATCACCGATTCGAGTTATTAAAACGAACGCAATATCGACAGCGTTCCGAAAGAAGTAATAGCACAGCTTATCATAAAAACGGATTTTTATTCGTTACTCTTGATACGACACGCTAACTGAATTTACCATTCAAGTATGGTAGCATGGTCAACTCGAGAAAAAGAATAGTCGTGCAATTGGTGTTGCTAGGTATTTAGCAATTTCTTTTTCGATATCCAATATCGCTGGAACGTTAACGTATACGTTGTTTAAGCCGAGTATCTCGAATGGAATAAAATGGAAATGTAAGTCATTCGTCGTCGTTCATATCGATCATGTAATAAGGACCGTGGAGATATTATAAATAGAGCAGAGGAAACATAGATTGAAAGTGGAAATGTTCCATGGTGTATCTCCCTTACTCTATCTATAATATTTCTATGGACGCTGTAGCTTTTAACACTTTATCTAGCGGGCTATTTAGAAACAGTCTTTAATTAAAGAAAGAATGTTCTACAGTGGCATATGCCAATCTAGGCTGACAATAATTCCTCCATACTGTTACCGAATACATTGAAAGCCAAGTCTGTTTCCAAACACTAATCATTGTAACGAGACAACAATCAACACAGTAAATAAATTCGAATAGCTAAATACTGCAATTAAAAAGCTTATAAATTCCCGGTAAATAAAGTGTTAAACAACTAACTAACATCGTTATATCGATCATATAGTACAGACCGTGGAGATATTATAAATAGAGCAGAGGAAACATAGATTGAAAGTGGAAATGTTCCATGGTGTGTCTCCCTTACTCTATCTATAATATTTCTATGGACCCTGTAGCTTTCAAACAAATAAATGAATAGTACTTCGATTCGATACGGGGTTGTCAGCATTAAAACAAGAAACTCGAGTCCGCAATATTCGTTCGTCGTTGCGAACGTTTATTAATTACAGAAACGCAATTTGATTAATCGTACAACTAAATTGAGAAACTGGAAGAAGAACGTTTCGCGAATCGCAAAGAAAGAAAAAGAAAAAAGGTTACAGTTAATTACTTTAAATGTTAATCGAACAATGCAAGGTGGAATTGTTTAAAAGTCTTACGACAAAAATATATATATATATATATATTCGCTTTAATTGCTCGTAACATTGCTCTCCCAATTTCTCAATTGCATCCACTGTACATACTACGTACTGTCGAGTAATCGTGTTCGCGGCGTATCGAACTTATAATACCAACATCAACGTAACTCAACGTCAATTTCGTTTCTCGGCTTCTCGTCGTAAATGAATCGTTACATTCAACCGAAATACACGCGTAATTGCGACGCAACGATGAACATTCCAGACCAGTGGCGCATTATCTTATAGACGAGAAAAACATCTGCCTAAGTTCCCAATCAAAGGGGCCTCTAAAAATTCATACTCTATACGTGATACACAAATTCAAAGCGTCCTAATTAGACTGCGGATCTTTATGTAAAATAAAATCTTCGCGAACGTGAAAATTGAACCTAAATAGAAATTTATTTTATTCTGCAAATATATTATAACGCGGACTTTACTTTCAATCTTTTTTTATATTCTTGCATATTGTTTGCATTTTGTAGGTTCTCGCACATTCAAACTTTCTACAAATGCATAAAGATCCGCAGTCTAGTCATAATACAAACGAGTTAACACGTTGACTGCCACGTCACAAAAATTAATCTGGATAGGAGCTTCTGAAGAGGTAGCTTCTAAAGAGCTCACGAAAATAATTATATTGCCGTTTCTAATTCTACAGAAAACAAATTTAGCCTCTCGGGAATTTCCACGATTATCAGGCTGACAGTTAATGTGTTAAAACTATTAAAATGCCCCTACATAAATACGTTTGTGTTATGTTGTACACTTTGTTGATGATTTAAAAAAAAAAAATCTAAGAAGAAATTAAATCACATTAAAAATTCCCTCGGGGAAGAAATGTTATATCGATAACTTATATTGACGATACAATAAAGAGAATCGATGAAAACTTATCAGATTAGGCGTAGGTACATGTAGTATTTCAGAGGTGTTTCTTTTACATTACGTATAATTCGTTTGTTCCATTGTCTCGACGACGTCGGTGTAAACTCGAAGACGTTCTTCGTTCGTTTGTGTGTTTCAGAGCTCGAAAGATTGAATTTTATCTCGGACTCCGAGGTGTAACGCGCCACCGTGTGTGTGTTTTTAATTTATAAAAAGCGTAATCGCGACCCGCTGATGCGTCGACGCGGCGTATTGCGAGTTCGAAGACCCTCTAAGTAAGACCGTGCCGTAACGATAAGTGGAATCAAGGTACAATTCAATTTCCAACGGAATCCTAATGTCACGATAGGTCCTGCATTTGTAACGTTACAGTCGTATCCGCGATTCTCTATGAACACGTTATAACACGGTAAAATATATGTGCATGTAACTACTTAAGAATTATTACAGAGCCGCTATCCTTTTTATCCGTTTACATTACATATATGTTATACAGCGTGTCCCGTGTAAAATGCTATAATTTATTTTCTCGGGAACCAGTGATGCTATAACTTCGAAAACGAAAAATCCTACGTTTAAGCGACTCGCTTATTATTTCTCTTTTGAATGGAAGGTGACATTGATTTTGTGTCGTTTGAATAGCTCTTACAACATTTGCTTCGTTAGTTACGGAGAAAACTGTTTGTAACACTCTACACGGGACACCCTGTATGTGTAGCGTGTATACATATATACGTGTACATATACACAGTGTTCTGAGAACAGCAATACGAATGAAAAATATAAAAATTCCCCGATTGAAAGAAGAAAACAATCGAAAGGGGGTAGACGACTCTTTAGCTATCCGCGGCTGTGCGTTTGCTCTGGGGAACGTTCACGGTTCTGAACGGATGACAAAGCTTCGTACACAGTCAATTTTTTTGTTAAATCGTGACTCGATTCGAGAAAATCGAGGCTCGGAAAAAGGTTGAGTCACTTTTCTACGCTTCCTTGATTTCAGCTACGCAGAATCCTTACATTTCTCGCTTGTACTGCTCTATTATCGACACATCTTATATATTATATTATAATATATAATATACATATATATGTATGTATTTATATTTGTATATGCACGGTGTCCCATTCATCGTCAGCACCTTAAATACATCTGCTACTATTGAAAATGTGAAAAAGTGGTCCAGTGGATCACCTTGAATCATTTCAAGGCTACCAGTATTTTTTTTTTACATAGTACCATACGTAAGCTCAACGATTCATGGATGATTCGTAGCCTTGAGAACGAAAAATTAGTCCTCAATCCTTAAGATTAACGCGCAAAACTCCCAATCTATCTTTTATTCGAACCTCCTTCGCTTATGGATATCTCCCGAAGCCAGGATGTTATAGACTCGTCGACCTGCACGATTCGAGCGTTCTTTTGTTTAGTGGCTCTGAAAGATCGTTAAAAAATTGTAATCGTTACGAAAATATGCACAGTAAAAAAGAAACAACGGGCGTGACATTCGTCGTGTACGATGTAGCTGGAAGAAACGCGATTCGAGCGTGTGAGCGTTTACATGGAGATATATTCGACAAGGTTTCACCCTCCTCGTGCTAAGTTATCAGCGGATTGTGAACTTATTTTACGAAACGGGCAGTGTTCATCCGTGTAAAACTAAAAGGAGCGTCGCAGTCACTGGCGAGGAAGCAGTCGCGAGCGTTACAGCGAGCATTACAGCGATTGTTGACGCGATATGTTCGTCGTATCGAACGTGCAAACATCACCTGTCCGCCTGATTTATCGTCCCTGGTTTACATTCTGCGGAGTAATTCTACTTTCCTCGATTTTATAAACATACTTTCTCGCCCTCAAGGTTACTTCACGAATCGTATCATGGCCTGTATGGGCTCGTCAAACGTTCAAGTCGCACGCTGATATATCATTTTACCAAATAATTTTAGTTTGTTCGCAATATAACGTACACATCTTAATTATACAATTACGTAACATAGAGGTTTAATTAACAAAGACATTGAGTTAGCGTTTCCCTTAGATACTCTTTCGTATCTTCAATAGTAGAGCGAAGATGTTCGCGATAAGTGGGACACCCTGTATATATAATTCTCTGGATGGTGAGTGTCCATCTTACTCTCTCGCGCGCGAGCTCTCTTTCTTTCTCTCTCTCTCTCTCACACACACACACACACACACAGCCACGCACGCATCGCTCTTTTGCACTCTTCGTTATCTCAATTTCGAATGTGTACCCAAGGGCAGTAACCCAATTTTTTTTTTGTCTTTTATTCTTTCTTCGTTTTCGCTTACGCCAATTATTCCAGGTGTAAGACTTATTAAGTGGTCAACAATAAGAAGCACAGTTTTAACAAGTAACATTTTGTTGTCTTTCGCGCATATGCCCACGCATTCTCTTCTATACCCCTTCTCCTTCACGTCTGCTTCCCTATCTCTCGCTTTCATCCCCGTCTAAAGCCATTCCCGTTTCCCTTTCATTCACTATAGTTGTCTTACTATGAAAACTTACTCTATCGACATTGCTCAATGACTTATCGAATGATCGAAGAGTTTCTCGCGGAGCTTCTGTCTTCTTTTTCCTACTGATTTTTGCGTTGTGTTTTGAGTTATCTAGGAAAGGAAATTTTCACATAAATCACTGTTCAAGTATGCTTCTATAGGTGGTGTTTGAGAAACGGTTATAAAGGGATGAAACCAGCGGCGAGTCTGGACGCGTAGAGCCCTGAAGCTAAGGAGCGAGAAGCTGAGGAGTTCTTTGTTTCTTGGATATCGCAATGCTTCTGAATAGTATTTTAATTAAAAAATTAATAAATAACGAGTTGAAGCTTCGTTATATTTAGTTTTACAGTAGATCCGCCCCTGGTTGAAATCCGTGTGGGCAGAAAAGGTTCTCTCGTGTATATCGCATCTAAAATCGGCACAAAATCAATTAGCTGCTCAAGGTCACCGAGGAGGACATCCCCGCTATTCTATCTCTCGCCTTTTAGCGTATACTTTCCGTTTCTCGAAAAAAGAATCGTAATAATCACGCCTAACGCGGTTTACAGTCAGAAAAAATGACCCGGAGTGACTGATTAATTTTTCAATTTAAGGACCTCGGACGCAAACGTAACAACTCATTTATTTATGTTCAGTCTGCGGATTTTGCGCATTTACGACGTGCAATAATATAGAAAATATACGTAATGTATATTGTATATATTCTACGATTATTATAATAATATCGTTAATCCATTTTGCATAAGTGCACATACATTTTAGTTATGTTTACCATTTATTATATAACTTTATATCGTGAATGCATAAAATCCGCAGGCTATTCGCGTTTAACCTTTTCAACCAACTGTTTATAGTTACTTTGAAATCTCGAACAGTATACACCGAAGGAAAACTGATGAATTTATAACTCCGTGCATTCATAGTTTAGAAAGATGACCGGAAACAGTTGGTGGAAAGATTCCAACCCAAACAATGGTTTGTTACGAGTACATCCAATGAAATCAATTTTCCTCCCAGATTTATATGAATCGTTGCAAAATTTGTACAATATATCGGTGAGTTAAAGTCGTCGTTTCTGAAATGAATGGGCGTGAAGTAGATTTCATTTTACCGATAGTGTTAGATTATGTCTGAAGGGGTTAGTAAGCCGGAGCTTGGAAATCGGGCATCCGTTGTTGCTGTTGCTGTTGTTGCTGCTGCTGTTGACCGAATGGCGGATCTTGGTATCCAGTGTCGTTCGCGTCAGGGTAGCTTGTATATCCTGTCCCACCGACAGGATCAGCCTCGTAACTGGGAGCGAAAGCGGCGTCGGTTCCTTGCTTGAATCTTTGGAAGGCGAACCAGGCGCAGGCGGCCTTCAACAAGAAGATAAAGAGCACGTTGAAAACAAAAATAATGCTCCATTTTCCGTGCTTGATCCTTAATAAAAATAAAAACTATCAATTATACGCTCAAAGAATTTTTAGATTAACCCTTTGCATTCGAGGCCTTTTTTTCTGGTATCTACCAGCAACTCGAGATGCTTTCTTAGCATTCTATTGCTACGAATGCTAAGCTATCGAGATTTGAGGATCAGATCAGGTTTATTGACATTTCGAGTTCCAAAGAAATTAAACCTAAAGAAACATTATTGCTGATAGATTTGCTGCGTGAAACCTAATGAGTGGGAGTCACCTCTCGAGTGCAAAGGGTTAAGAATGTTTATCCTATATGTACCCAGGTAAAAATGGAGAAGAAGGAAAAGGTGATGGCGCTTTGGGCGTTGCACAATCCGTAGTCGCCAGGCGGTGGACTCGACTTGTTCCAAGCGTTAGTTAAGTAACAGAATCCAACGAAGTAAAGGAATGCCCAGAGACCTGAATATCTAAACAAAACATTAAGGTAAGCAAGAATTCGGTATGAAAGGATTCAGACATGATAAAGTTAATTCTAGAGCAAGTGAAAAGAAGTTCTATAGAAGTTCTATAGAAAAGTTTACTTTGTCAATCGTGCTGAGTCGTGTGTCATGCACTGACAAGGTAAACATTTTTTTCGTACAACCTTTTAACAGATTAATGAACATTGTAACAAACTTCTTACAACTTTATCGCGTTTAAAGCGTATTAACCCTTTGCACTCGAGAGGTGACTCTAAGTCACCACTAGGTTTCCTTTAGGTTTAATTTCTTTGGAACTCGAAGTGTCGATAAAATGATTGTCGTTGAGGCAAAGGTGACCTGATTTTCAAATCTCAAATTAGAGATCTCATTTTTAAAGTCAATCTAAGCTTAGCATTCGTGACAATAGAATGCTAAGAAAGCATCTCGAGTTGTTGATAGATACTAGAAAAAAAGGCCTCGAGTGCAAAGGGTTAAAGTATACATGAACACCAAAACTACCAAGGTCAACGCATACCTATTATACATACCACTATCTTTGTAAGTAGAAGGAGGCTTTATCAAGAAAATTAATTCTCTGTTGCCATTATTACCCCTCAAAAATTGCAGTGAAAACACCGTTAGCAATCCAGTGAAGTTTAGAAAGACGTTAGTTGTACATAAGTAAATTTGACTTGGTAGTTTTAATGTTAAGAAACATTTCAAGCAAAAGTTGCCCATTACAAGTTGCTCCCTGTGCCATTTGACACTAAAGCCTCCAAGAAATCAGCTTGTGGCCTTTTATACAGACACACCCCATAGAGAGAATGTCATTTTCATGTAGAGAAAATGGCAATAATACCCCAAGTCGAGGAGAACGAAGTGCTTCCTAGTCTTAACAGAGGACATCTGCTCGAAGAAATACTCCCCAACCAGGAACCCGATGCTGGCTAGAAAGGCGAACACTCCGATTCCTATCCCGTAATTGCAGGCGTTGTGGTCCTCGTTGTAGATGCATACCTCTTTCCCGTCTGCCCTTGTTATGTAACCCTTATTGCTTATGCATCCAAACACGATTATCGCGAAGAGCTGGAAAATAAAACAATCATTTCAAGACGACGTTAAGTATAATTCTACTTTAACAGAAACATTACATCAGATTACAGACATTATAGCTACACCACCAGTTACTAACAAATATTCGACTCTGAAAAGCACAACTATCAATCGAGTAACTGAGTCAAGACAGAAACAGATTCATTGATTGTTAAATGATCTTGTACTTGGTGACAAAAAAAACTTTCTCAATTATTAAGGGAGATGAAGGACATAGCAGTTGGCAGCATCAACGAGGAAATGCTTCACAATTTATGGGTGAGTCGTCTTCCAGTTTCCATTCGACCACAATAAGCAACTTTGTATTCTCGAATAAACTATTCGACTGCATCAACCCTTCGCAGTACAGATCATCTGGTCTCTGTGCTTCTTCGTTGAGACTCACTGTACTACAAAGGGTTGAGGGAAGGGGGGGGGGGGGGGGAGGTTACATTAGGAGGCTCGATATCAAGTGTTTCTCGTGATCACAAGGTAGAAATTTGGACCAACAAAGGAAATTTGTTGTAAAATGGAATATTTAGGGTGGACGTGATTTTTTTTATTTTTTTCTTGTTGTTTATTTATGTTATCGTGGCGAATAGTATTTGGAGACTGAATTACCCATTATTATGTATTATATATTGGGAACGATTATTTAAACATTGTTTCATGAAAATTTAATAACATTATGAGAAAGGTTAAAAAGGAGGTATTTTTATGTAATTCGAATGTGATATTAATATCGTTGTTAGTTCATATATAATAATATAATTGAGAAAAGTTATGTATTATTTATTTATAAATTTATATATTATATTATAAATATAAGTATATGTAATATAAATATGAATTTATATTTATATGAAATAATATAATATATATATATATATAATAATAATAATAATATATATATAATTATAATATAATAATAATATATAGTAATATTATATATTATATTATTTATTTATAAATTTTTATATTACAATTGACAAAATTTGTATATTATTATATATGAACTAACAACGATATTAATATTAGTTTCGGATTACATAAAAATACCTCCTTTTTAACCTTTTTCATAATATTATTAAATTTTCATGAAAACAATATTTAAATAATCGTTCCCAATATATAATACATAATAATGGGTAATTCAGTCTACGTTTCCTTTTATTTCTTTTATTTTATTTTATTTCTAAAATGTTGTCAATTTGCGCGAGAAACGTGTCAGGTTTCGTCGGAATTTCGGACATTTAAAATAATCAATACTCTCAGGAACTCCGTAATTCAGCACTCGTCGATACCAAATCTAAATTATTCGACAATAGAAATCGTTGATATCGCAAAAATTTACGCTCGCTATGTTTTGTTCTCGTAAGGATACCGATGTCCAAGTATCACCTCGGTTATCGTAATTATGGAACTACGATTACCGCGAAATATTTCGAATTTATTTATAGCTATTTATTCATATTTGGAGATCGATGCATCTTGACAACGGCAGATAACGAAATTTCGTACGATTCTCGCCCGGAGAGCGTATAGATTTTCCCTACCGTTCCGTAGAAAGCCAGACGATTCAAGCACCGCGATATTCGCGCAATCGTGAATTACTCGGGGCATGAAACTTCAATTAATAGATGTTCCCTTTCTCGATACGATTTCCTATATATTTCAAACTGCGATTATATCCTCATCGAAACCGTGCACCCAAGCCTCGAATTACGCCCAAAATCGATCCCAATCTCACCCTCGATCAACTTAACTCGATCATAAACTCGTTTCCCTGCTTCGAAACCGAAAATCTTTTCGGATCTCTCATTAACCGCGAATCGTTTCTGCGATCTGACACCAGCGAGATTCGCCTCGTCGAGAATCGCACTTGCTTCGACGAACATTCGGATTACACCTTGGACGTTCTGAATCTATTCAATTTGTTTGAACGACGACGATGGGATTTGTTTGAAAAATGAATAAAGAATTTTACGGGATCCTGTATTATGGGGTGTATCGCAGGAATTCGCGAAAAATCAATAGAACCCCATCGTGTTGGATTGGTGGGGGGGAGTGGTGGTTCACCCTTTAAAATCAATGCTCGCCGCGTAAAATCGACATTATCGTTGATACGCGACGACGTCGTCGAAGCCAGGAGTTAATCGGTGGATTTTCGATGAGAGAACTTACCAGGCATACGGCTTTTAAGATGACTTGAGGCCTTTGAATGAAGGCAATGGGGTCGAAAGGAGCTCCTGCCTTTCCTCCGCCGTACGCTCCACCGTCCATCTTGTTAGTGCGACTGAGCTGAAATTTGAAAGCTCGAAGCTGGCGGAAGCGCGCATGCGCCAAGAGTGGCTACCCTTTTTTCTACCCCCACCACTGTCGCTCTTTTGGGGTGGATCCTCTCGCGAGCGCGCTTCGGGTGGATCACGAACTGGAAACGCGGCGCAGATAGTCCGGCGGCCATCTTGTTTTCGTCAACTGGTAACGCTATCTGTTTCTAACGCGGGAAAGTTTAAACATCTCTTCATTCATTCATTTATTTAAAGTGTGTAACTTATTATACACATTGACATATGAAAATACAGGGTATCCCAAAAATGTTGTAACTCCTTGAAAGAGATGGTTCGGGAGGTGATTTGAAACAACTTTTTCCTTAGCGAAAAAGAGAACATTTTTTTTAATACCTTCTGTCGGTAATTAGATTGTAGTGGCGCCATCTAATGTCGAAAATAGGAACTATTCCACGACAAACTTAGGCGTTTTCCCGATAGAGGCGCTGAACATACTCCGAAGGTAGTTCGGTATGTTCACCGCTAGATGGCGACACAAAATTCCCGCGGGAAATTTGAATTTTCTTTTGATTTAATTAAAGTTCATTAGAAGCATTTGTACTACTCATGAACACTCATACTACACTCATACTATCGAGTAATTCAAGAGTCTTTCTCGTATAAGTAATACATTAATCAATTTATTTTTCATTAGTGACTTGTCTCGGCTTCGCTTGTGCAATATTGAATTGCACTAAAGATAATTCATTCTAACATGGTCGAGTAAACGCAGTTTTTGTTTTCACTCGATCGAGTTTGTTCTCTATATGAAATTCGATAATTTCTATCTAAAGAATCGCTATTGACATTAATTATTTCTTTACTCGTTAATACAAGCATTTATTAATACATACGAATTATTCGCGATTTAGTTATTAATTCGGTATTTAAGTTTCATCCGTATCAAGTTGATAGCATTGTATAACGTATGGCCAATCAGCGCTAGTCTTGACACGCCCCTCGAATATTCGTTTTCGGTGATCGAATGCGGGTCAGAGAGTAAACAGTTTCGATAAATTTTTCATTGATTTTGTAATTTCGATTGATTGATGCTCTGATCGACGTTCGAAAAATTTGTCAATTGTTTAAAATGGTGAGTTAACGCTCCCAGTTAATAACTATAACGTTATATTTCTTTAAGATTTCGTCAACTAAAATCGTTGCTGTAACTATTAATAGAGAACGTTACATACAATAAAATTTAATTTTTTGGAATCTTTTAGGGGCAATCGAATTTTTAATAACTGTACATTGTAAAAATTAATCATTTTTAACGGTTTTAAAGGCACTGAAAGAAATTTCATCTAACCTAAAATGATATAAACGTCAAAATGGCGGCGCCCACTGACATACATTAAAATTTTGATTATTTGATCATTTCCAAAGAAATGTGTAAAATATTATAAATATATATGTATATCTCATCCTTTCCTAATAATTGTCAATAATTGTCTTAATACTTGTTAATAACAATTGTAACACTTTCATTTCTCATTCAAGTTAAATTAGATTAATATTGTAATTATACTTAAACGAATTTAAATAAATAGCGAACATAACAATATTTGCTTCTACTTGAATTTAATTAAAGATGCATAAAATCAGTGGTTAATCACAATCACAGTGAAGTTATGTGGATAATGAAAATTTATTTATCATTACGCATTATTATTAAAGACGGAACAACAGATGGATTGTGCATTGGATTTGATGAGAAGACTGCCACCGCAGCAAATTGAAAAGAATTTAAGTGATTTAATAGATTTAGTGCCATCTCTGTGCGAAGATCTATTGTCTTCTGTTGATCAACCTTTAAAAATTGCAAAAGATAAAGAATCCGGAAGAGATTATTTACTGTGCGATTATAACAGAGATGGAGATTCCTATAGGTAATTTAAAATTTTAAAAGATGCTAATGTTGTTTTAAAATTCTTTTCCTTCATATATTAAAATTATACTATCCTATTTTACTAAACTTAAAACTAACTTCTTAATTCTAACTTTTTCAGATCTCCTTGGAGCAATACGTACGATCCGCCACTGGAAGATGGTTCGATGCCTTCCGAGAGACTCAGAAAGCTAGAGATCGACGCGAATCACGCGTTCGATCAGTACAGAGAACTTTATTTCGAGGGCGGAGTTTCTTCTGTTTATCTCTGGGATTTGGATCATGGTTTTGCAGCAGTGATTCTTATTAAGAAGGCTGGAGATGGTTCAAAGAGAATTAAGGGCTGTTGGGATTCGATCCATGTAGTGGAAGTCCAAGAAAAATCTAATGGAAGGACTGCGCATTATAAATTAACTTCTACTGCGATGCTTTGGTTACAGACTAATAAGCATGGATCTGGAACAATGAATCTTGGAGGCAGCCTTACTAGACAAGTATGTTTGTAATTATTAATTTTATTAGGTAGACCGAAAATTAATGTTGTTTATTTTATATTAGATTCAAACTTACCAATAAATGTCTATGTTTAATTCATTATATAACCCCCCTCATTGTCAGCAACCTTTTGTCACCTAGTGTGCAAATTTTCAATCCCAGAAAAATCAATGAGCTGATAAATGATAAATAAGTATTTAAGATGGCAAAAACGACATTACTTTCCAGTCCACCTAATATTACAATTAATATCGTACCGATTATTTGTTTCAATTGAGTATGTATCGAATGCACTTAAATTTAGTAAAATATTGCTTCCAGGCGGAACAAGATGCTCAAATAAGTGAGAGTTCTCCGCACATTGCTAATATTGGACGTATGGTCGAAGATATGGAAAATAAAATCCGAAACACCCTAAACGAGATTTATTTCGGCAAAACAAAAGATATCGTGAACGGATTGAGGTCTGTCCAATCTTTAGCCGATCAGAGACAACAAGCTGCCCTCAGGCAGGATCTAGCGGCCGCTCTTCAAAGGAGGAACGCTAATAATTGATCCTGCGAGGAACATCAACTTTCCTTCGATTTTGAAGAGTGTCAATAAAAAAAAAAACCAGAAAATATGAAACAGATAATCGTAAATGATGAAATTAAGATTCGATTTGTTGCAGTCACTGTGACAAGAATTTTCGGACGGTTTCCTGTGATGCACAGGGTGCAATGGTAAAGATGAATTTTTCCTGAAGTATTAAAGAATTAAAAAAAAAAAAAAATGAATAATTGATCATCAATTATTAATTATGTCGAGTTTTCGAATAAAATATTAAGAGACATTACGAGTGCTGGGTTTTATATATAGGATGTGTTTAAAGGTATGTAACACATTGTATCGATGTAGTTTACTTGGAAGATAATCAGTTGACGATAATTTCATAGAATGTATATTTGTGTTCGAAAATCTTTGTCCTTAAATACAGGTATAACAAATTCACGTACTTATATGTCGTCTCATTGTGCAATCGTCTCTTGTATTATCAATTTAAACATACACGTATCGAATATTAATTTAAGAAAGCGTTGTTATGACGTTTCCTTACATTTTCATACTTTTGATGTATCGTTTATTATTCGTTTTATGAATCGCTATATTCCTCGTTACTTCTATAGAAATTCGACCTATGCGAACGTACAAAGCCTTCGTGATAGTGCTTTATGAATCTTTTTTTTCTTTATCAAAGTAATATGATTTTGATCATCTAGTGTACATACACGCCACGTCTAAGACTTATAGTCAATAAGTTACAAAAAACATGTCTCGTAATTGTACAAACGAGTCTAATTTTTACAACGAATAAATTAGATTAAAAAAAAAAAAGAAACAGTCATCGGCACACAGACGCATCTTCGTTTTTGTGTTACATATCTTTCGGCATACTGCGTGAATGCGTGTGTATGTGTGTATGAGTGCGCGCGCGCCCGGCGCTAGGTATTAAGCGTGAGCACAAATTATATATATACATATGTATATATGTAATGGCACTGGTAATGTTTTTTTAACCATTAATAATTATTAATAATACAAAATGTAAGAGTATTAATGTTTGAAAATGTAGGAATATTAAAGAGAATATTTGCGAATAAATTTTTAACACTGTTCAATGCTTTCCTAAACAAACACTTAAAACGTACTAATAAATTAGTTTAATTCCGAACTAAATGAAAACATTTGCGAACAACGATTTTCAGGTTCATATGCAGGTATTCGACTTTAAATTAAGCTCGAGTAAGTATCGGATGTAATGTTCAAAAAACGTTTTCAATTACATTCAAATTTTATTCAATTTAACGCAACCGAATTTACTTTTTTCATCATTGTTATCATCGATCATTTTTGCGATCAATTATATTCGTAACATTATAGTCAAATTACGTTGAATACGAAGTAGTCTATTTTAAATATAAAAAATTACTAGTTACAAAACCGTGAGTTTTATGGACCTGCGTTGTGCATAACTTCTAATCTAAAATTCCTAACAGAGATAGTCCACTACAGTCTTCGTAGCATTAATTAACGAAAAGCGATAAGAAACAAAAATAACTAAAACGTTACAAAAAAAGAAGTCGCCCCCAACCTAATTGCCTACGAAATGTGATCATTAAAAACAACTAAATATTATCGAAGGTGACATAAAAGCACAAATGGCTTTTTGTTTCCTTTATTTATCCTCCATTTACTTCTGCCGTATAAACAAATGCTCGTTGATATCCGTTTATTTATATACTTCTTTTACGTTTCGTGTTATCTGTTCGAAATTCCATAATTGTGTACTTTCACATATACTTTACCGCTGCGTGTGTATGTTATGTATCTTTGTCTGCTTATATACGCCAATGCTGGTTATATCTTTAGTATCTATATACCATCGTATATCGCAGTATTTCGTATTATCGGTTGATAAATATTTTGACAATTCGTTTAGTCAGTGAACATTGAATTAAAACGATATTTCGAGAACATTTTTTTTCTTTTCGATTTGAAAACGCCAAGTATTTTCAATATTTTATTTTGCAATGCTAAGTATTTTAATATCTTAATAATTGAAATTCTGTGATAGGTAATGATTACCTAACAGGAGTATTATTACCTACATAAATGCTGATAATCATTTATAGATAAATTAGTGAGTTGCAATAGGGATTTAAAATTTCCAGATATATTTCCAAAATAATATTCTCGAAATATCATTTCCCGTCTGTGCTTATAGAATAATGATTATTCGTTCAATTTCGTTCACGTTTGAAGTTTAAACAAGAATCGTTAGAATTCGAAAAGATGACCAGCAGTGGTATATAATTAATGAAACCGAATATCGAGAAGCAGAAAAAAATGGTTTCCGTCTCTCATAGCAGAAATTCGACCATGAGGCCGATTGATTCGTTTGTTTTGTTTTTTTTCCATTTTTTCTTTTTTTAATCGATTAAATTCATTTATCTAGGTCGTGTTAATCTTAAATTAGTCTGCTTAGATTATATAGCTTAGTCGGTTCTTAGTATTCATTCTTTTTTTTTTGTCATTTTTCTTTTTTGAACTTCGTTAGTTCTTCTATAGACGGTGCAGTCTGATTTGAAATAGAGTTTTATATCGTAGGACCAAAATTCCTACGCTACGCTCTAATTTCAAATCAAATACCGAAATTAAAAGTTAAACTTAAAATTTCAGAATTCAACCTTTAAGTCTTTATCGTTGAAATTAAATTGCAGTTTGAAATTCAAATTGAATTTCTAAATTTTTAGTTAGAATATACCATTCACTGAATTTGAAGTCTTGATTCTAACACAAGAATTGTCTAATATAAAAATTTGCTATAGAAGTTTTGAAAAAAAAAAAAAATTAACCAGCAGTACAAAGTATGAATCGAAATTGAAACTGCGGAAATTCACCAAAATTAATAAAAACTTTTCAGATCTAGTTCCAGAAATCCAAGTTGGATATCAAGCTCTGGAATTTTGAGTATAGAACTATGTTTAAGTTTCTGCGAAACATACAAATACGAAATCTTATATAAGATTCGAAGGATTAAGAAAACAGTTAAATCTCGCTAATTAAACCAGAATTGTAAATAATTTTTATAAAATCTACAGTTTTTGAGTATCCAATTTTAATAGAATCGGCGTTATAGAATTAAAAGTTTCTATAAGAACGGATTCTAATAAGTATTCGGATGAATGAAAACTTTTAAGGATTTCTAATAAGGCGTACATTTTTAACGAAACTTCATTAATATTCTAATACAACTGGAATTCTAATGAAGATTGGATAAAATTAAATTAATATTACATAATACAAAAGATTCAAAATTAAAATGGAATGGAAATTCTGAATTAGGACAGATATTCGAAAATAAAGAATTTTAATAAAAAATGATTCATGAATTTGTATGAAGAAAAACAAGAATTCCAGCTAAATGAAGGTGTTGCATGAATTAGTAGTATAACGTTGAATTTCTATTAAATTCGCTAGGATCGCAATTCGAGCGTGACAGAAAATTTAAGAAAGTAAGTCTTTCGAGAAATTGAAACTTTGATTAAAGTATAAAGAGAGAACGGGTTATCATGAGGGAACAAAACAGTTAGGTAATTAGAATTCTAAGGTGTATTGGAATTTCAATACAATTATAATTTCAATAAGAAGTTTGCGCAATCACTATTACAAAGTAATCAAAATTCCGATACAGATAGAATTCTAACCATGATAAATTTTTAGAAATCACAAATGAAGGCAAAATAGTTATTTCTCTTTCAAAATTTTCGACTGTCAAAATTGCCTTTTAATCTCAACATTTTAAGCCGCCAAAAACATTCTTCTTCCTCAAAGTCTAAGCTGATGCTGTATCTTGGTTTATTCTCTTTTTATTTGTTTTTTTTTGCAATTATTTCATTATTTGTAATCGTCTCCGCCGCCACACTTACACGCTCACGCACACTTGCTTTTCTCTTTCCATCATTTTTTAATTATATGTTTATCTCTTTCCTTCCCCTTGTTTCATTTTCCGTCATTTTATTCATTTTCAAGTGCCCTCCGCTCTTTTCCTTTCTGTTTGTGTTGGTAGTTCTTATTTTAACCACTGATCATCTTGTATTGTATCTTAGGTTTCGCTTAATAATATATTAGCTGTGTGTGTTTTGTTTTTCTTTAATGTGATGGTGGAGTTTGGACTGAACACAATTATTTATCGATGGCAGTGTTGGTTTTGATGGCAATCACGACCTCCTCACCACAGGCTTTCAGTACGGTGCACTAAAAATAGACAATTTGTTTTTCGCTTTTTCTCTTAATTAAACGCGAAACAGCTACCACAAATCAATTTAATACTTATACTTTACGAAAACCAAATAAATAATTAGGTTTTTAACATTCATTTGTTTCTTATTTCGTTATAAATTCAGGTAAAATTACAAATATTTGTCTGTAATTATTCTAGAAATCGTTCTACATTGAACTTTTATTCATTTGAGTTTATGAGATTCGGAATGATACTTCTCAAATAGAAAAAGAATATTTGATTTGATTTTGAAACTACATGGATACTTACAAGAAGCTCTTTCCCAGCCTCGTGATCGGCACGTAACTGAGCACCCAGTTCACCATCAGGAATTTTCAGATCCTCGCGAAGTTCACCATTATCAGCCATTAAGCATAAGTATCCATCGTCAGATATGTCTGCTAACTATAATATATATATTTATATATAAATTTGTATGATACCATTGCTTAGTTGACTGAATAACATTATTTTCGAATAGCACTATAAAATTGTTTAAGAAATTCTACAGAACTTAAAAGACTCAATATACAATAAATAAAACAAACACATATACAAATAACAAAGTAAAACCATCCATTTCTTAGTTTATATCATCTTGTTTTCTAATTTTAATATATAAACAAGGCAAAACATTAAATTTTTAAGAAATTAGAATAAAATACTGCTTTGAAATGTCCAACAACTATACTTTTTCTAACACAATTAACATTTACCTAACAAATTACTGATGCTAGGTTAATTAATTAAACGAAAATATTTCTAAATACCTGATAATCTTCTCGTTTAACAAATGGCACATCCATGTTGTGCGTAGAGGGACAAATATCTTCATATTTTTTCGAAGTAAAAATGTCAATGCCTACAAGATGTACCTTGGCATGACCATGCTTTCCTGTCTTAGAAGTTGACATTTCTACAATTTTACATGGTCGGGATTTGAGCATTACGAACCCATTTTTACGCAGTGCAGAACACTGCATAGGGTAGGTTACAGAAGCACCAGAGTCTCCAGTTTCGAAGTGAGTATCCTCTATGTCTGCCATCCTTGAGTTTTGTCAATCTAAAAGTACGATTAAAAATAAATTGACACACACTTGGACAGTTCAAAGTTCATTATTAATTTTATTTGAACAGTTTAATTGTAAATAAAATTGATGTACGTTATAATTATTAAATTTATTTGAGTACATAGCAGTCTTGGTTTAAATGTAGTCATTAATGTTACTCATTCATGATGTATTCATATATTTTTACAATTTCATACATGAAATATCATTTTTATAGATGACAAAAAAAAACTACAATAAAACAATGACAACACTTTTCAAAACTGATATGCAAAGAATCATTGATTAAGACAATCAATTATTAAAAAGATTGGATGAAAAGAATAAGATAATTCACTAAATATCACATATTTTTCACTGTATAAATGAAAATGATAAAACTTTTAATGGAATTATGTTCACTGAACTTTAAACAAATATTTAAAGATACCATAACTTGATGATCTTGCAAACATTGTAATTCTTTTACAATTACCATATGGAGTATGATATATCACTAATGAAAACAGTATCGACAGAAAACATTAAGAAACCGTACTAAGATCGTATTAAAATTACTATTTTAAATGAAAATGAACAAAAATAAAACTAAGAATAGTTGTTGTAATAAAATAAGATTTCGTTAAAGTCTAATTTTGTGTAACTTCATAAGTCGTTAAGACTATATTGAAATTGTTACATAAAAGTGAAATATAGGTGGAAAATGCAGAATTATTTTACACGGCACAATATGTTTTGAAATATAACAGTATACACGCTCCAGTTGTTACTTCTTCAGATTTAAAATGTACACCGATATTTCAGCAGACAATACATTTTCAACCCTAAACTATGACTAAAAAGTACAATTAGGTGTGCTGAGGTTGTTTCTAACAATAAAAAGAGCACCATAGCTTCTTATAGTATGGAATGGGACCAACTTCGAATTGCAAAAAAATTCAAATGTTTCAGAAATCTCATAAAAACAAAACAAGAAAAAACAGAGAAGGTTGTAACATTAGAGAATATCGATTCCAGAAAACGTTCTCGGAGATTTTGAAACGCGAACAGCTTTAAAAACTGCGAGAAAACGATGGAAGAAGTGTTCGCGAACACGTTGCGGAAGCACGAGCTAACCAAAGATTCGACCCGGCTGACAGTTCCCTGGTTATCGAAGCGTTTATATGAAAAATCAACCGGGACGCCTCGCGGAACTCGAATTACCTTCGGTGACGAGTTTACTGCGGTTTTTTCACCGTTTTCTTCGAGAAGATGGCGCGAAAAGGATTGCGTGCGGTTTGTCGTCGAAGTTGCCGACACTCGAAGAGGTCTCGGGGTATCACGGATGTCAACTGCTTTCTAATAACGTCGGCCTTTATTATCCGGATATATCGGCGCACGTTTTATAAACTTGCTCGATCGATCACAAGCGGATCGGCTAGACTCACCGTGAAAAAAGGAGAACAGACTGGAGATACTCACATGTGATCAAAATGGACACTCTAACCAGAAGAGTTGGCTGCGCTTGCGCGAACCGCTAAACGGCGACAGGGGGCCACCCGAATAGATCCACGGATTCCGGCTGAAAGTCTACGTGGGGGTAGAGTTGGATGCGAAAATTTTATTGCCAGCCAGAAGTTTCGTGTAATACGCACGCGCCGTATTACGTAGTATAATTTTCTTCGACTGTTGCCAAAAGTCAGACCTCGAATGAAAAATATTATACACCTTTCACCGGTTTCGAAAAACACGAATATAGTTGCAACTAATAAATTCACAAACATTTGAGATCGAGTACTTTTTTTTTTTTTATTGTATTTACCATTAAACCTTTAAATGCAAAAGTAATTTACGTGGAACTGAATTGAATAATGCATAAAATAATTGTGTATAATTCATACACTGGATATAAAACTTTTGAGTTTTTGACTAGGTTCATTTCGACGATACGTTTATCCAATTCGAAAAGCGCGCGGAAATAAAACCACGTGACCGTGGGAGAATCTGATTCGTCGGTTGGTACGACACTCTATACAGGGTGTCCCAAAAATGTTGTAACACCTTGACAGGGGTGGTTCGGGAGGTGATTTGAAACAACTTTTTCCTTAGCGAAAATGTTGTCCGAGACTTCGTTAAGCAGATATTAACAAAAAACTTCGACCAATCAGAGCGCGAGTATGCCGGTGGAGCGTAGGCTACACGCTAGGCGGCCGCGCTCTGATTGGTCGGGGTTTTCGCTTAATATCTCCTCAACGAAACCTCGGACAACGTTTTCGCTAAGGAAAAAGTTGTTCCAAATCACCTCATGAACCACCCCTTTCAAGGTGTTACAACATTTTTTGGACACCCTGTATACAGGATGCTCAGGGCGTTCGCGGGTCCAACGCAATGGCAAAAAGACATAATAAAATTATACTTCGACGACTTCCGTCTCATTGCGGACTATAATAAACCCAGCAGAACTCAACTGGGCGTAAAATAAAAAAAACTATGGCAGCTTCGTGGAGTAGAACTTCTAAGTTTAACGATGCGAAAGGTTTATTTTTAGAATTAAATTCGAATTCAATGGCCGAACCTAATAAGCAATAATAGTTTATTCGATTAATTATTAATTTCCTTTTTTTATGATATCTTGTATTGTTATTTCGTATGTCTCTGTGTCTCAAATATATTTTTATAATAATATATCAATTCTATCGTATTTGGGCGCATACAAATGGAATTCGAGCAAAGCTTGTCAACAATAATAATTTATTATAAAATTATATCGTAATAAATATACGGAAGAACAAATCAGCCTGATAAATTACACTGAATGAACTCCCTTGATAAATGCTTCGACGGATGTAATTGGCGTGTCTGGAAAAATACCATGTCCCAAATTCGCGATATATCGAGTCTTAGAAAATTTCATAGCCATATCTCGACCTCGATTCGTTATTTCTTGCTGTGTAAAAATTGTATTAATTACACATTACATATAAATATTATATGATTTAATGTATGATTAGTATATTAGTATAACAATATGAACCTCGGGAGCATATAATGCACATGGATCCAAATTTCCTTGTAAAGTAACATCAGGACCCAATCTTTCTCTTGCTTCCAAAGGGTCCACGGTCCAATCTAAACCTAACACCTCGTAACTTTTTGATTTTGCTAACATCTCCAAAGAATTCATTGTTGCACCTTTTGGAAAAGCAATCTAAAATTTGTTTATAATCTCTCAATTAATTGTAATACACATCTTACTTAATTTCATGAAATACACAATTAACGTAACCTCGATGATTGGAGTATTTAAACTTGGAAATTAGACTGTATTACGAATAATAATTTTCTTCGAGCCCTACCATTGGTACATCAGGAATATTTTCTTCTTTAAGTCTTTGTCTGACCTTTTCACTAATTTCCTTCAAATATTTAAATGAATAATTTGAGAATAATTCGTCGTTGAGAAAATCGCCGTGACTTTCAAATACTTGTAATAACTATAAAAACAAAAAAAAAACTGATATGAAAAAAAGCATTACAAATTTGTAACATATATTCAATAATAAAACACGCCATATTAAGAACTTGAATTTATACCTGTGCTCCTGCTTTAACTTGCATCACAAGGTAGTCCACTACGACATTCGTAATGAGTTGTAAAAGTTTGTGCGAATCTTGTGGATATTTGTACAACCAAGAGCGTGGTTTAGTCATTGTTGAACTTCCCCCACCTTGGATCATGTAGCTCATTAGTGTCCACTAATAATTCACAAATATGAATACTGTTGTTATAAAATCTGTGTATGTGTACAAATAAACATAGAAAAACTTTCATAAAATATTTGTTTACATTATGAAAACCTTTTAGAATGTCATGTTTCTTGAAAATCGTAGAATATATACCATTTAAAGTTAGTTTTACTTACAGGTGCACCAGTAAAGCCAATTAACGGTACTTTGCCTTCTAATTTATGCCGTGTTAAAGTTATAGCTTCCCCTACATATTTTAAATCCTTCTCTACATTTACAGAGACTAATCTATCTAAATCAGATGGAGTGTTCAAAGGTTTGGGCAAAACTGGTCCCTACAATAACAATACAATATAAAATATTTTAAACTTTTGGCATCTTAATTTCTTAAATTAAAATTAAAAATTGTAAGACACATACCGTTCCAGGAACCATTTCAACAGTCAAACCCATGGCTTGCGGAATGACCAAGATATCAGAAAAAATAATACTGGCATCGAAATCAAAACGTTTCAGAGGTTGTAAAGTAACCTCGCAGGCCAAAGCTGGTGTTTGACAAACGGTAAAAAAATCATGCTTTGATCTGATTTCTTGAAATTCAGGAAGATATCTTCCAGCTTGCCGCATTATCCACATTGGGATACGTTCTACTGGTTCCCCGCGTGCAGCTTTCAAGATCAAGTCATTTTTTAACGGTGGAAATTCCTCTTGTGTCATTATTATTGTTGAATAAAAGTTGTAAGGTTTAGGCAGCTGTGACAGATTTCACTGACCTGGAAACAAAAATGATGATATAACAAAATTTTAATGAAATAAGAAATTACTTTATAAAATCATAACAATTCTCTTATTAGCATAAGACAAATGATTTGTACTTGTGAAATGTGTTTGTATTTACGTACTTACAATGAGGAAATATTAAAAGTCTGCAAAAGTGCGTACTATTTGTTTTCTTTCATATATTCCGTCGTTCATTAACTTGTTACTTCTAACCAACAAAATCATTAAAATCTATATTGTATTCAAATTCTATTTTAAAGAACACTTATTTCTTTCTAACTATTCTTTTCGTTCTATTTGATCATATCACATAAAGAAAAGAACAATAGTCTAACATGAATTGCACTTTTTTTACTTAAATAATACATTAATCAACGCCAATCACTTTGACTGTATAACCGTTGGTCATATAGGTTATGTAGTCAAAGAGTTACAGGTTACAATTTACAATTAAAATTGAATTACGTTATTTTCTGAAGATGGCAGCAAAATCACTATTCGAAACATGGTTTTCATTCAAACAAGTTTGAATCGTGAATTCTAATTAAAAATTGTCGCAATCTTTCAGAAAATATTGTTTATATATTTCTATTGTATACAAAATATATACAAAGATCGATCACGTATAAATAAAACGATATTGAAATTTGATAAACTGATAAAAAAATATTTGAAGTCGTTAAATAATTTTATGTATATTTCGAACATACATTACTGCATAACGTCTTACATTTTTAAGAAATTTAAATTGAAGCTAGATAACTTGGCATCTTTGTATTTTAAAAATTTCAAGGAACGTTGAAACTAACCTTACTTTTTCTATTGTATTATACGAGATAAAATACTCGCTTTGTTACTTTATTCTTGGTTTTTCTTTAATGAATCGCGCATAGTGATTTGTTTAAATTATAAAAACGTTGAACAATGGAAACTGTACAATTAGAAAGTTCGTCCGAAGATGATAATGACATATACTTAAACCCTGTTGCAAAATTGAAAGGTATGTACATGAACATTGTTACAGACGTTAGTAATAGAATTTCTATTATTTACAATACATTTACATTAAAAATTCGATTATGATTTCAAATTTTGATCTAATATCGTTAGATTTTTCTAACTTATACGTGTTGTTTTTATGAAGAACATGTTACAATCCATTATTTTTAATGTAAACTCTACGTATATGCTAAGAATACAAAATTGTATATTTCAGAAAACATTGTCAAAAGAATTCTTATTGTACCTAATGCTTGCAAAATATTCTCAGACTAATATGATGTTTAAATGTGTTTAAATTGTAGCCCTGAAAAAACAAACATCGCATTTCAACAAAGAAAAGGACCAAGAGAAGAAAGATGAAAAAACAGAAGAGTTGAGCCACATTACATACATATAATAAAGCTCATAACATTGACATTTTAAAATATAGAATTCATTCCATTATAATTAAATTATCTATGTGATTTTTATGCACAAGCAAATACTAATTTTACTTTTTCAATTATGGTATAAATATTTTATGTAACCCATTGAATTTGCAGAATTGAAGTTATAGAAGATACTCCAACTGTTGAAACGTGTAGGGTGGTTAGAAGAACAAGGAACAATCGGAAAACCTGTGGTCCTCGAACAAGAAAGCAAAGACAAGTAAAATAATTCGCAATTATTACAAACATGCAATACTATTAAGTTTTCTTGTGATTGTTACTGATATAACAAATTTTTTTAGACAAGAGCTCCATCAGAACACGACTCAGATTTAGAAATTGTTTTTGTGGAAGACAAATTGAATTCGTTGGAAAATGATTTGATAATAGTAGAAAACAATATCCACGTTAACTCTAGCGACGATGAAAACTATGACATAGATATTAAAATCCTTTGGCGATCCAAAAATGTGCATCGTTTGAAAATTCGTTGCGTACGTAAACAAAATTTTGATAAATGAATTGTTATATTACATACAATGTATTTCATATTGTATTTCTAATTTTTTCAGAATGAAAACTTTCGAAAAGTTTTCGAGTATTTTGCTAATTTCGAACAAGTTTCTACGGATGAGATCTTAATAACTAAAAACGATAAAACCATTAAAAAAGGCGATACTCCAGCTTCCATAAATCTATCTGTGATCGATATACTTGGTAAATTGATTCAAATTTCTTAATGCTAATTTCGATACAAGTCCAGACTAGTTTTTTTGTAATTAGTTATTACAGAAAATTGAAGCAAACATATTTTTGTAGAAGGAGGTATTGTCACAAAAGGTAGTAATACATTGCAAAATGACATGGAAAACAAAGTTGATGAAGATACTCGTATTATAAAAGTACAGACAAAAAGCAAGAAGTATCTAACGATATCGGTTATGCGAGATGAAAATTTCGAAGCACTTTGGGCAAAATGTGCACAGGAATTAAATATCGAAGAGTCGAAAATGAAACTTTACTTTGATGGAGAATTAATTGCAATGACAGATACACCAGACTCATTAGAAATAGAAGACGAAGCTTGTTTCGATCTTCAAATATCGTCCTAGTTTAGCATTTTAATTTTATTTATTGAACTAATGTTATTTAAATTATAAGTAATTAGTGACAACATATTTCCAAACAATTATTTCTATATGAAAAATTAATTAGTGCATTCCATAATTATAGAATGTCTTTTAGAGTATTTCAGATCAAACAAGGGAAATCTATACATAAAAGTACATATTGAATGATAACTGTGAGTACTTATTAGTAAAAAATGTATATTTAATTTTCGTTTATCATTAAAATTTTATATCAATTAATTAAAATTAATTTGAGTCAAAATTAATGGTGATCCTTCAGAAGGAGGTAATTCCATTGTTTCCTGTGCTTCCACGATTCTACTTCTAATTATATTTCCCTCGGCATCAGTCTCGTCAATCGATATTAAAATGTTCGAAATGACTGGCATCGATTTCCCTTCGTAGCCGTCCTCTTTCGATACGTTTTCTGTTCCTCTATTTTCATCCTCATCCACTGTCTCATCCGAATCTTCAAAGACCTAAAAATAACAAATTTTATTTGATTCTGTATTTTAATTTCTTACAAATATTTATTTGAAATTAACTAAAAGTATTACCTCTACTCGAGGTATACTAGAATTTTTATTTAGTTTAATTTTGTATTTCTTCTCTTCGATTTTTGTCTTCGAATGAATCGAAGAATCGCTATCTTCTTCGACAGCCTCGTATCTGACCATTTGCAATCTATAACAGCCATCTTCGTTATGAGTGTACTGAAATTTTGTGTGTCCACTAGGTAGTTGCAATCGATGCGCCTCGATTAAATGTTTCGTCAATCTGTAGCTTTTTCTGTATTTTATTGGACATTCATGGCAGCAGTACCACCGTACTTGCTTATCGTGAACTCGTTCTACGTGTCTTAAAATATGAAAAATTGATTAGAAGTTTATTTCTAAACTGCTCCCTTCCAAATTTTACAATTATTAGTCGAATTTATACATTACCTATCAAGACTGTATGCACCTTTACACGTGTATAAACATCCCTCAAAGTGACACGAGAAATTGGGTCCATTTGTGTGAACTGTCATATGCGAATCAAGATCCTGTTGGGACTTTGCAGCGTGCTTGCAAAGTTGACAGGGAAAATTTCTACTAGAGACGTGTCGGTATCTAACGTGTTTAGCCAAACTGGCTGGCGATTCACAGCTCATATCGCACAGACTGCATTTATAATTAAAAACATGCAACCGCATATGGTCCCTCAAAATTCCTTCCGTGGGATAGAATTTATTGCAGTGGGAGCACTTGAATCCCTGAACTGACGAACAAATTTAGTTATTTTTATGGATAAAATTATATTAATAAAATAGAGTAGCAAGAAATTTAATTTTATATCATAATTTTATACCATCAATTGAAATTTGCCGTTTGCAGTGCACATGAAATTTGGTATTAGAAGCGAATGTCGCGCCGCAATTGGGACAAGCAACAGTCTTTTCCTTTGTATGACGTCGTACGTGATCTCGTAACTTGTATAAATTAGGGTGAAAGACATTGCAACCTGTCCATTTGCATTCTAAACCTCCCTCAATTTTTTTACCTCGTGGACTCTCTTCTACGTGAGCAGCAACATGGTACAAGAACAACTGATAATTTCTGAAATGTGTTAGACATTCTTCCCATCGACACAGAAGAGGCGGTGGAAGGTCTACGACATTCTTCCATCCAGAGTCCCGATGGCATTTCTACAACAAAAAATTATAAATTAAAATAACTAAAGTAAAATTGTGAAGTTTCCATATCATGCTATTATTAAAATAAGAAACAATTTTGTTTTAAAAAGATATTCGAGTAGTTATTTAAAAAATTTGAAACTAACGTGAATACAGATACAATTTTATTACAAGAGTTTATACAAAATTCATTCAGACTCCGACTGCAGAAAACCCAGAAATAAATTGCAAAGTAAGCCTTTAAAACAAAAGAAGAAAAACTATGTAGAAGTAGATGGAACAGAGTTTATACAATTTTATTACAATAAAATAATATTATTCAATTAAAAGTATTTTATTTAATTTTGAATTTAAAGAAAAGAAATTAATGATAAATCGTTCAGATTAATTGGGATTCTATAATTTAATATATTAGTTGAGTAATCAAATATTGAATGAATCCTTACAGGCAATTTAATTCTGGCGCGAATATTTGAACCAATGCACTTCAGCTTCGTATGATACGCGTGATAATTGACATGCCTCGAAATCTCGTCAGGATCGTTGTTCGCATAGAAACAACCATCCCACTGGCATACATAAACTTCAACACCTTTCTCATTTGTTTCCGTACTTAAATCAGGCACGTGTTGAGCTACATGTTTCGCAAATCTCTCAACATGATCCGTTTCGAATTCGCAATTGGTCCACGCACAGGAAAGATTAAGAACCTCGCGATTCTGCGCCAAACCAACTCTCCTTCTTTTCGCGCCGCATTCGGATACAGAATCGAATTCTGAATCAGTAACATAACTTTCATCGTCATCGTCATCGTCATCAGCTTTTCTTTTCTGCGTTTCGTTCGAATACGCGCAATCCTTTTGGGACTTAATCCAATCGAGACAACGTTGTTCCGAATCTTTGCTAGTTATCAACTTTTCACCGAATTCTGCCATTTTTTTAAATATTTATTACAGAGCGGTGAACATGAACATCGACTTATTTGAAATCTACATTTTTTTGTTAAATGTAGAATTTCCAACTACTTCGCAACTTCAACCTTGTATCTCTTTTGTCGATGGTCATTGTTGGTACTCGAGTTTGAGTACCTAACCTGACTGTAACGTAACGCGAAATAAAGTATCTTATTTTATCAAAGATTCCTGATATCTCGCTATCGAACGTTTAAATGTTTCAAAAACTTTTCCAAAGACGAATATGGAAAATATCGACTATTTCCGCGGGAATGAAATGCACGTTTCTTCATTCGCAAATTTCACTGGGAAAACTCCTCGATGGACACAAAAATTGTTCCACGATTTATGCGCTTTCCTCTGGTTGTTACACTGTCTATTTCATTCCTTAGATATATTTCTCGTTATCGATGCTTACACGGTTGCCGTGCGAAAGTTCGACACTCTTCTCGACGACCGTGACATGTCACGAAATTCCGCCAATTTTCACTGCGCATGTGTATTACAAATTTAAATGGAACTTTCCGATTCATTATTTGCAATTTATAGGAATAAGAATAAGAATACAAATACAATGTTTCGTTAAGTTAAATAAATAAGATATTTTCGATATAAATTATCCTATCGAAATAACATCTTTGTTTTTGCATAACTTTTACATAAATAAACATTACATTAGATATAGAATATAGAAAAATAATTATTTAAATAAAAACAGTTACTTGATATTTATTTCTTTAATTAATATCAGAAGTTCAAATTAATCATTTTACTAGCACAACATTCCCCCATTATAATTTAATAATTATAAATTATTGATATTTTAATTTTTATATCATACGTATTAAATAATGCTATCTCTAAAAATATATCTTTTTTTTTACATAAAGGATATGGCAAATGTGGAGTAGCAGTAATTCGAATATCTGGTCCAGATGCATCAGTAGCTTTACGTAAAATGACTAAAATGTCCAATCTGAAACCCAGGCAAGCTGTTTTAAGAAAAATTCGTGATCCAGAAACAACAGAGATTCTAGATAAAGGCCTTTGCCTTTGGTTTCCAGGTATCCTAAATACAAAAAAAGAAAACAACAGTCTATTAACTATTATCCTCAAAAATAATGTTTCCTTTACAAATCAACCATCATTAAGTTGCAATAGTTAAATTAGAAAATAAATAAATTAAGAAATAATGATAAATTCCAGAACCTAATTCATTTACTGGAGAGGACTGTGTAGAATTTCACGTACATGGAGGTCCTGCAGTTGTGGCATCAATCCTCAATGCACTCTCAAAGTTGCACTTTCGGCTAGCACTCGCTGGAGAATTCACCAAAAGAGCTTTTTTCAATGGGAAATTGGATTTAACGGAAGCAGAAGGTATAGGAGATCTAATCGAAGCAGAAACTGAGAAACAACGCAAACAGGTATAGAACATTTGTTTAAGATATTACTGTGAATATTATAAAATAAAATTTATTGTTAAAAAATCAACAGGCCTCCAATCAAGCTAGTGGTTCCCTTCGTCGACTCTACGACTCTTGGCGAATTACCCTTTTAAATTGTCTTGCTGGTTTGGAAGCTTATATTGATTTCTCTGAGGAGCACAGTTTAGAGTCTAATATTTTAGAAGATTCCAAAACCACATTGAAAAAATTACTTATAGAAATGCAGCAACATCTGTCTGATGGAAGGAAAGGAGAAATTTTGCGTACTGGAGTACGCGTGGTGATTCTTGGAGAACCTAATGTAGGAAAAAGCAGTCTTTTGAATCTTCTTTCTAAACAAGACGCTGCTATTGTCACATCTATGCCAGGAACAACTAGGGATGTTATAGAATTAACAACGAATATATGTGGTTACCCAATGATTCTTGCAGATACAGCAGGAATCAGAAATGATCCAGAAAATGAAATAGAAGTAGAAGGTATTAGAAGAGCAAAAGAATGTACAAAGAGAGCAGACCTCGTTATATGTATGATAAATGCAAAGAAAAGTTTTGAAAGTTCTTTTGAAGAATTTTTAGAAAATTATAAGAATTTTCTAGAAATAAAGGCAAAGAAAATTCTTGTTGTAGTAAATAAAGTGGATTTGGTTAAGGAGAAAGAAAAAGAGAAATGGAAGAAGCAAGATATTGTTACGGTCTCATGTAAAACACAGGAAGGCTTAAAACAACTTATACATAAATTAACACAGTGTTTGGAGGAAATGTGAGTGTTTTATGTAGTGCTAAAATTATAGGATTTGTATTAGATACTATTCTAATGTATTAATTACAGATGTGGTGATCCCTCAGAGGAAAATCCTGTGATAAGTCATGCGAGATATAGAAATCATTTATTGCTTGTTACAGAATATCTTAAAGGATATCTAGAAAAGACAGAAATTCAGAATTATGACATAGCCATATCCTTGCAAGATATCAGAGGTGCAGCAAGGGAACTTGGGAAAATAACAGGTTCTATTAGCAATGAGGAGGTTCTCGATATTATATTTAAACAATTTTGCGTTGGAAAATAAAAATCATTGGAAAGAAAGTGCGGTTAATTGTAATATTAACAGAAAAAGGAAAGTACAGTCATAAATTCCATTATAATAATTTATTTAACTATAAATTATAGCATTTGTTTCTATCATAATAAACAAAAATAAGAAAATTTCAATACGTTTAAAGTTAACCTTCTTTTGTCTTCTCTCTGTCTGTTCCTAAATGTGAAACATCAACTTCGTCTAGGTTTATTTTTTGATCCTTCATCGCTTGCTAAAACATAAATAAAATATATAATTATATATATCGTTACAGCTATCAATGTTAAACAAGTTTTTCAATCTAAACTTAGTCTGTACATATTTATTTGACTGATTTTACTACTTTGAAGATTTATGATAAAATATTTTTACTTTTTCATAGGTTATAGAATTGAAAATTCATAAACGAGTTCACAGTGAAGTTACATTGGATTTCTAAGATCGTTCAATGTTTAAGTATTCTGTTACTAATAGTATTTCAATCGACTCAATCAATATTACTTTTAATATAAAACATTTACGTTTGATCTTTACATTAATACCAAATTGAGGTTAACGTACTTTTAAACATCTCAAACTGCATAAATTCTAATAAAATTTATATTGTTTATCTACAAAATACGATTATTTTATATTTAACAGATTGAATGAATATAACATTCGCAATTTTTAATAGAAAGAATACAATTTTGTTAGTCACGTGGTCCTTTGTTTATTCGTTATTTAAACATATTTTTCTCGATTATTGAACTAATGGATATCGAACTAAACGACCAAAATCCGAATGGAGAATCCAACAAATAAATAGCGCGACTTTTTGGGAAATTTAACTTACCGCAACGCACTCGGTATAAACTTTATACAATGGTGCACACTCACTATCGTCGTAATGTCCACGTAAAAACTTTTCAGAAAACCAAACATTGAAGCAGTGGTCGTACTTTGCTTTCAGGTCTTTGCAAGCTTCCATAATTTATTGCGTTTATATCTATCGAAACCGTTTACTAATTTTCGTCGTATTGTTCACATTTGTGAAATTCGAACATCAGTCAAATCAACATTGCATGACTATTCGTAAAGATTTGATTTGATTTCCTCGTAACTCGTGTAACGAGACACACGGTGTGGTATACTTGCTCCATAAATTCCAAGTTTTGTTTAGGTTGCTTCCGTAAATTTCAATATTTCGGTATATAGGTTGGAATGCAGCAAGTGTTACAAGCGTTACAAGTCATTCGAGAACTACACAATGACAAAATTCTGTTTCAATATTTTACGACTACTTGAAGCCTTTTATATATATGAGATATGCATGCGTATAAAAATATATCTATACAGGTTGAGTCCGAAGAAACAGAACACCTAAATATCTCCGTTACATTTCGTTGTACAAAAAAACTTCTTAGGTCAAAGTTACACTATTTGAAGGGCCACATGTAACGGTCGAAGGGAAAAAATTTTCAAGGTCTTTTTTTTTTTATAAAATTCCAAGGTCATCGATATTTTTTTAAATGGAATGATATATTTTCGTTAACGTAATGTTGTAGCTGACAAAATAACGAGTTCATACATGTACTACAATATGACCTACAAATGACCTTCAACCCAGAAAAATGGAATAAATAAAATTCAACGTGTAAGATTGGAAATCTTAGGAAACATTAGAATTAGAAATCAGAGAGCAAGAACGTCTTCAGACTGATCAGCAGTTGTAAACACGAATGTGTACAAACATATAGATAAGGGTATATCATAAATGTCTTCCTGTCAACACCGAATCTGTTATAATGTTGTGTATTGCGATACATTTGAATGTATAGCAGTTCAAGTTAATATTAATTTGAATATTCAAAATATTTTGAACATTTTGCGTAACAGGAATAAAGCAAATGAATCTTACACGTTGAATTTTATTTATTCCATTTTTCTGGGTTGAAGGTCATTTGTAGGTCATATTGTAGTACATGTATGAACTCGTTATTTTGTCAGCTACAACATTACGTTAACGAAAATATATCATTCCATTTAAAAAAATATCGATGACCTTGGAATTTTATAAAAAAAAAAGACCTTGAAAATTTTTTCCCTTCGACCGTTACATGTGGCCCTTCAAATAGTGTAGCTTTGTCCTAAGAAGTTTTTTTGTACAACGAAATGTAACGGAGATATTTAGGTGTTCTGTTTCTTCGGACTCACCCTGTATATATTTTGTATTAGAATTCTTTTATATCGCTGTCGATCGACCACGTGTACGAAATATTCTCATAAACATTATTTTTTATCATATTTTCTTAATTATACCTAATATGAAAAATGTTTTAAATTAATGTTACTTATTTTCGAAGAATTATTGAAAAAAAATGTATTTCTTCGTATCGAGGTCACAAGTGTTATATAAAGGGCGCCAGAAAGCCTTAAAATATTAATAAGTATTTTGTTATTGTTAGAGTTTTCAAAGAAAAAAAATTAAACTCAATTGTTTCGTCTTTTTGTATTATAATTTTTAAAGTAATCAAATTTTAAATTTAAATTATATTTTACTGAAGAACAGTAAAGGAATAAAAAAAAGATTGAATTACCTGAAGGCACTGGTTGTATACTTTGAAATAATTTGAACACATCGAATCGTCGTAATCTCCTTTAAGAAATTTTTCGGAAAACCAATATTTGAAGCACCTGTCGTACTCCTTTTTTAGTTGATTACAAGCTTCTGCGATACTATTCATCTCATTTTCAAATACGTCACTATTTTTATAGAGATAATTTTTACCGATATTTCATACTATTTTTAAACAGAAAAGAATATTTTTTAAATCGTTATTTGATGTAATTAAAATTATCTCGCGTTAAAATAAGTCGATTTTGTTATCGATTTTAATTACTATATTTCGTATCGGTCAGAATCGATTAATCGAATTGTAATCTTTGTATGAAGTCAGAACGTTATTGATTTAACGAAATTTTTCTGTATTAGACAGAATCGAGCTTTAACACTTAATTAATTTAAGTGACAATAAACTGAGAATAACTTACGTCTTAAACGTTTACTTTGATAATTAAATTCACTGAATTTTCAGTAACGAAACACGAGTTATTTTGTGGTTAGTAAAGAATATGCTGCGCGTTAGTCAATAGTTGATGGTTCTCAACTTACTTTCTCTTAAAATGTACTAGGATGTAACGAATACGTGGCATGATATGTAGGGAATTTTATGAAAGTATAAATGTCCATAATTATTTTATTTATAACGCCATTCCATTGAAACCAAAAATTAGAAACTGAGATTTCTGGAAGTAACTTCTAAAAGAATTAATGTAATAAAGTTAAATTGAGGCATTATGTCTTTCACTTCTTGAGGAGATTCAACATGATATTTATTCTCACACTTTAACATAAATACCTAGATTAAAGTAATTTTCACTGAAAAATAAATACATCAAGTATATCTAGTATATGTAAATACACTTTTTATGTAAAAAGATAGAATACCAATAAGGATATAAATATTTACAATCTTGCATTGCCATCCTGAATCAAGTTTAGAAGGAAATAGTTTATAGAGAAAATATAAAATTAAAAAATATATTTTATTATTTGTTATAATAACGATTTTAGAATGTCATTTGGAACTTGCATTGTCTGATCATCGATTAAGACAATGTCAAATTGTTTCATGTACGATGACAAACTATTTTCTACCTGGAAAGAAAATGTCAAGTATTCCTAAATGGTTAAAATACAATGGGGTATTGGCAATCCATACAAAATATTTAATTAGATATTTAACACTTACATGGTCATAAAGGAAACCAATTTTTAGCACTGCGCATGTGTCTACGATACCATCTACCATTGATGCATCCCCTGTGGTATCACCCATTAGAAGAATGTTTTGTCTTCCTTCGAGAACTTTTAAATACTCTTGTTCTATGGCATATTCATTTTTGTTAAAAACATGAATCAGTCTCTCATTTTTGAAGCCTGCTATTTTCCCATCTTCGTATTTGAGAAAATTAGAGATCACCTGATAATTAAAATGGAAATTAATATTACCATTCCTACCCTTAATTTCAGTTTTATCTTATATTATGAAAATCGTCAAAACCATTACCTTTACATTATCATACAGAACTCCTTGATTTCTTAAAATAGCTTCTACAACATCTCCTAAACCAGCACTGAAAACTAGTACTGGTACTCCAGCAGAATGTAATTTTTTAAATAGTTCTTTGGTACCGTCCCTTAAGTCTGTTCCATAAATCTTGGCAACTTCTGGTATTTCGTCGGGATTAAAAGGTATTCCCTTTATTATTTCTTCTGCTGCAATCATCCATTTGGTCATTGCTTCTATTTTTGTTTCGAGTGATAAATGAGGATCAATTTCTATTGGTCTGTATATTTCATAGAGGCGATTTGACTCTTTGGTATAATTCTGTGGAAGTTGTTTACACTTGCTGAAGATTCCTGTTTTTTAAAACAAACTTAGATTTCTTTCTTTATATATATATGTATAAGTATATGATATTCTTGTTTTACTTTAAAACTTTTCCAAACTAATTTCTCCAATAATATTTACTTTGTACTTACCAAAACTGCTGAGAACCTTTCTTCCATTAACATGTTGTTTTGTTAATGTCAAATCGAAATCAGTAACAACCTGAAAGTAAGATATTTTAAATCAACTCTAACTTAAAGGTTAGTAAGACATAAATGATTTTGCAAAACTAATTAAAAAGTAAAACATATTTTAACAAATACTTTTCACAATTTTCAGAGTAACACAGATTTTTAGAGTTAATATACTTTTGTGTTTACTTCAATAATTTTTAGTCATTTTAATTTACATAATTGCTTTTATCATTGTAATTTAAACAAGGAGCAAATAATAACACACATACCTGCAAAGAGCTACATCCTTCCTTCAGAATAGTGTTGATTACTCTCTGAAGATTTTTTTTGTCTTTAATGTGGACATGATTTAATTTTAGTGTTGGAAACTGCATCAGGAAAGAGGGTATACACATTTTGTTAACACAAAAAGAATCTCAAAAACAACAAAAATGTGTAGATAAAATTGTTTAATAATGAACTCTATCTTCATTTATCGCTTTAACGATTATTCTAAACAATAATCTTTGAAATGTTGTCTATTTAAAAGGAACTGTAACTTGGAAATTAATTTTCTATTAATTTTCGTCTAGATTGAGATAATATACTTTTAATTTTAAAAAGTCTAATTTAAAAATTGGTTGCTCAATTACTCTATAATATTTTGTGTAGGTCATTCATTTTTTATTGTTATTCATAATTAGACACACATTCCTAAAATAATTCAATTTTATAAAAGATAACTTAATCTTTTGTTTCTTTATTCAACTAATATGCTGTTGTCAATCATATAGATTCAGAGGCAAAGTTCATTGCTGCTATTATGCTACTTTACGATAACATCATTGTTCGTTTATTGTCCATAATTTTTTGCAAGAACGAGTCGTTACGTAAAACGCATTCTGTAAAAACATGCGAATTATGCCTTTTTTCTCTTGACATGTTTCTTTTTTAAAAGCACGAGTGATTCTCATTTCACACTGCCAAGAGAAAAAAAAAAGATTCGAAGAACGAATGTTAAAAAGATTAAATCGAATTGAGGTTATGTCGTAGTTATTAACCGCCAAAGTATTTAAAGTAATGTAAATCGAATACGATTGGTCAACAGAAACCGCGAGAAATTTAAATTACTTACATCTTCGAGATCCAATTCGTGGGTCATGGTTTTCTTGTGCACGACGAGAAGAGGATTGAAAATCCTTCTTACTCACTTAGGGACCAAAACTGAGATATTGAAGAGCCGCCACAGAATTAATTAACCAATCAGCTAGTACGTGTGTCACGTGACTCACGAACCAATCAGTGATGGGAGAGAATATTTCTGTAGATTTTCAAGTTTCAAATTTCTTCGTTGCGAAGATCACTTTATTACCGTGTGTGGTTGGGAGAGGACACGAGAATAAAACGAATACACTATTTTTGTGGTAGAACATTTAATAATACTTATCAGGAATAACATAGTCGATTCTATAGTATTCGAATTTTCGATTAAATATAGCACACCTTACGTTTACATTATGCAAGTAGAACTGTTATTTATATATTTTAGCACATTGTGTAATATTTATATTTTATAATCATTCGTGTTATCATTTCTACGATTATTATTAATATTATAAAATCTTCACAGATGTCTCAAAGAATCTTAAGATCTTCCATTACGACAGAAAAAAAAAAGATGTGCTACCATTGCAATGATCTCATAGCTGAATGATAACTGGGACTATGCTGTGAATAAAACTGCGAGTACCACCTGCGGTAACTAAGAATACATTTATCTTCTTTAACGAGGAGCGGTTGTTTCTCGTATTTTTTTCGGTTCCAAATGGCTACGTCCCTTTCAAACATTAAACATTCTCCCAAGAATATCATAGCGGCGTAGGGAGCGAGCAGCGGTGCAGCATAAATTAAATGAGTCACCTAGAAACAAAAATAACGATACTATTACATTAACGATTGTAACGAATCTTATCAAATTGTTACTATTTTAATATTACACTTCAAATATTCCCGCGCTTCAGATTGTTTCATCATCCACGACGATCCGGCAACGCTGCCTCTAAGGAGTATCTGAACTAGTGTTGAGGTCAGAAACTGTACAGGGTGTCTCAAAAATGTTGTAACACCTTGAAAAGGGTGGTTCGGGAGGTGATTTGAAACAACTTTTTGCTTAGCGAAAATATTGTTCGAGGCTTCGTCGAGGAGATATTAAGCGGAAACCCCGACCAATCAGAACGCGAGTACGCCGGTTGAGCGTAGGCTAGGCGGTCGCTCTCGTACGCTACCGCGCCCGCTCAACCATCATACTCGCGCTTTGATTGGTCAAGCTTTTCTCTTAATATCTCCGTAACGAAGCCTCGGACAACATTTTCGCTAAGGAAAAAGTTGTTTCAAATCACCTCCCGAATCACCTCTTTCAAGGTGTTGCAACATTTTTGGGACACCCTGCATAATCGTATTTAAAATATTTTGCAGAAACTTTCGCATTCATATCCAAGATTTGGGTTAATAAACTGATCGAATAATTCTTAATTATTTAGTCAACTTTTTGAGGCAATTTTACTTGACAAGACTAGGTTAGATTACACTAGCGCGGACACACTTTAGGCAACATAACCTGCAAATACGTGTACACGAATATCAAAGATTTTCAACGAGAGTTAAACCCTTATTACTCTGTTAAACTACTCTGTGATATCGAGAACGTAGCTTTGAGAATTGAAATAAAATAAGGAACCTTCTGTAAAAGGGGTTCCATCGGCGTCACTGTTTGAAAGATACATATTCGGCCAAAATAGGTGTCCATCATCATTTCGACGTAGCCCGGACCGATTTGTTGAACGTGCACGTCCAAGTTCCAAAGTTTATATTTCTCGAACAGAACTAAAGTGTGCTTCAGAGTCGTGTACGCTCTGTGACTTAAGTCTTTGTCGTCTTGTCTCTTTGGTTCATCGTCGTCGGATGCTTTACTTTCAGTGAGCAAATTATGCGGTCTCCAACCGACATTCGTCCAAGAATGACGAGCGAGACAAGAGAATGCGTGTATGATATTCGAAAATATCATTGGTCCATGCACTGCGCTTAGATGCGCTGTATCAGCGCCGTTTTCTGCAACCTCCTGAAACGAACAATGTATCAATGGGTGCAATGTGCAGAGACAACTGTTTCGCAACTGTCGAGCTTTTCTCTTGGACTCTATGATTCGATTCGTCTATTCGAAGAGAATATACCGATCGAAGTAGAGTTTAAATAGAAGTTTCCCAGCTGAATCATCTGATCTCTTACCTGTTTGAACCCGATGTATCGATCATTGTTCTTAGGATTCATCATGGAGGCTGCAATCAAGGAGTCCAAAATCCATTTCTTATTTCAAATATCCATGCCTTACTTAAGAGATATCTAAAAACAAGAAAAAGAAAAGTAGGAAGGCTAAGAGATCTTTGTCGATTGAGAAATTAATGGCAAGTTGGTTTCCTTGATTTTAGTTTCCATGATAAATTTAAGGAATTCCTTTCGCACGTTAATCTTAATTTCTAAGTACTTTAGTTAAAACTCAGGATAAATGAACGAATTGTTTTTCGACTTCGTTAAACTGACCTGTATGTGGCAGTTGATAAGAAATTCGTTTCTACCGTGATAACGCCACGTTCGGTTCGATACGTGACTGACTGTCTGCGGCTGCCAATTCGGCTCCAATCCTTCTGCGTGGTACCAAACGAAAATGATGTTGTTGGCTTCGCAACATTTCCAAGTCTTTGTTCTTGCAATGTGTGGCACTAGAAATATTAAACAAGATGGTCACATGCATGTATGCAGGAAAACAAAGCATGACGTAACAACGAAATCCAACTAATGTTATTCTTGAAGTAGAATAAGGTTCATATAATATTAGTACAGAGTGAAATAAAAAGAAATAAAGAAGCTGAGGTTTTTCTACATGCTAATGTTAAAGCATGATACTTCCAGGAAGTATTGTACTTGATATACACCGCTATGATTCCTTTGTAAAGTGTCTTTATCTGTTTGTATAGGCCCACAGAAGAGAGATTTGTGGTAACAGTTCACAAAATCTATTCCTGAGAAGAATATGGATGTAGATAAATCTTGAAGTATGGTAATTTCAAGTACCTTTATCAGAATATGGAATGTAATCACATTGTCCATCAGAGCCACGGAATTGCCAGCCATGGAAGGGACATTCCAAACAATCCCCTTTCACGCGACCACCTTCTGCCATGTTGGCGCCAAGATGAGGACAATAAGCGTCCAAAATCCTCACCGTCCCATTATCTGTTCTTTAAACGAATGTTGCTGTCAATTATTTCCATTCAATTTTAGTCGTTCAGTTTCAGCAGAACGGATAAAATATAAAAATGCGACTTAAGTACCTGAAGACAGCAAAATTCTGCCCAAGCGCCGCCACGTGCTTCACTTGGAGCTTGTCCAACTGAAAGCTTTCCAAGAGGGCGAACCATCCGTTCGGATAAACAGGAGGAAGCTTCCCCAATTTACGTTTCTTCGATTCTAAATGATTCGCCAAAATCCTCTTGTTGTCACCCTCCAGCCTTAAATCCTGGAAAAACGACGGAGAGCTGATAATTACTCTCGAGTCTTCCTTGTCGGAGGAACCGATAACTGATAACAGTGAAGTAAAACGATATTGCATTCGGATATTGGATTCGGTTTGTGTAACAACAAACAACATTTTTTAATTTGCTTTTCAATTAGGTGTTCGATGTCTAAATTTAGTAATAGATCGTTATCAACGATTTTCGTATAAAAGAATCCAGGCGATCGCTGATGCGATGTAAAAGGATTCCTGTAGGTTTACGTCGTCACGCGCAACAGAAATCTGCCTCCTCATCTATAAACATAATGTCATCGCGTTGGCTCCTACTCGCCTCGTGCGTGTCCTTTGCGTTAAACTATATACAGGGTGGCCTGAGCAATGTATTACGAGCTATTTTTCCTCGAAACTACTGCAGATACTATCAACTACTGCAGATTTAAATTAAATAGGGAAGTTAATTTTGTAAAGTGAAACAAATTTTTTTAGGATGCAGATAGAGTTTTGTAGTCTCTTCGTGGATTAGATTACTTTTGTTATATTTATAATTAATTCTAGTTCTACTGGAAAGTACGAGTAGTAAGAATGTAGAGAAGAATGCTTTTGTTTGACTTTCAACTTTTCTTGACTCGAATAAGCGAATCAGGTGTTCACGAGTAACGCATATCCGCTAACAGTTGACGTAGCATCGCAATATATGTATGTAACTTTGACGCAGACTTGGCTCGCATTCGATTGAAATTTAATGCTAATTCTATGGTAACCTAACGCGATCTTGAGGTTTTATCAGCTTTTTCGCACTTTCATTCAAATCGACATAAGAGAACACGGTTTCTCTTCGCGTCGGATCAAAATCGAAACGAAAGGAACACAAAGTGTAGAATAAACAGTACCGTAAATTAATGCTTTTGAAAGAATCTTGATCTTGAGTCTATACTCGTAAATCAATTAATAATTGTTCGCATACAAAGAGTAATGTTAGTAATGTTATATTATTGCAGTATTATACAAGCTACTCGATATTTAATATTTCTCCTCTTTCCCAGTTCACGTTTAACGATATTGATTTTCAACTTAAATTTAGTTATCTCCAAAAGACCGAATGCGTTACAAGCATTATATAAATGCCTAGAAAAATTGAACCTAAATAGGAATTTGTTTTATACCGCAAATATTATAAGATGAGCTTTCAATGTTTTTTATATTCTTGCATATTGTTTGTATGTGTTCTTGCACATTCAAATTTCCCATAAGTGCATAAAGATCAGCAGTCTAATAATTACATTCGAATTTCGTCGCGTTAAAATTAATATCGTTCATAGATTAGTTAGGTTTCAGAGGATTATAATAATGTAAGTAAATAAAGAAGGGAGTTTAAGGATGATTTCATATGTTAAGAGAAAAATTATGCGAGGTTTGGTTTAATCGTTTATTTCAGCTCGATTGGAATTTATTTTATTTAGGATTTTTCTAGAATCAATTTTCGATGTACTGCTAGACCTTGATACAGGGTGTCTCAAAAATGTTGGAAGGGGAAGGAGAGTCCTTGAAAGGGGTGTTTCAGGGGGTGATTTGAAACAACTTTTTCTTTAGTAAAAACATTATCCGAGACTTCGTTACGGAGGTATTAAGAGAAAATCTCGACCAATCAGAGCTCGAGTATGCCGGTGGAGCGGTCGCGGTAGCGAAGGCTACGCGCTGAGCGGTCGCGCTCGTGCGTCCTTCGCTGCACGTCGAGTCACTTGTTCGCGTACGAGCGCGACCGCTCGGCGCGTAGCCATCGCTACCGCGGCCGCTCCAACGGTATCCGCGCGCTCTGATTGGTCGATGTTTTCTCTTAATATCTCCTTAACGAAGCCTCGGACAACATTTTCGCTAAGGAAAAAGTTGTTTGAAATCATCCCCCGAACCACCTCGTCCAAGGAATTCCAACAATTTCGGGACACTGTATATCGAGTGCTTTTCATCGGACCTAAAAAACTTAATTTCTAAACGTCAGGTATCGAAAATAAATTTGACTGAAGTCCTCGAATTTCGACGAGATTAAAAATATAAACGTAATAAATGTTTTATTGTCTCCGGTGGTCTCTAAACAAAATTTAATCCCGTTAGAAATTTCCAAGAGTCTGCCAGTGAACGCGTTGAAACTCTTAACTTAAGAGGGCAGACGTTATTTCTGTCGAGGAATGTAATTAGTACAATAGTAATTCGAGTGGTATCTAGTTTAGAAGATATCTAGTTAGAAAATATGTAGTTGCGAGAGTCGGCGTGGACCCGAGTAAAATACTGTATAAGTAGGTAAGCCGGGCAAAGGTATCAAAGAGGACTCACCTTGATCCAGTTGATCTTGTACAAATAGGGAGCAAGGAGAATACCAAAAAACAGAAGAAAAGCACCACCGAGGCTCCACCATCCGGCCATCGCTGTCTTCTTCACCCTCTGCTCCCGAACGAAGAAGAGCAAGTGCACTCGAAAAACTTGTCCCTCCGGAACACCTTCGATGGCCACCTCTCTTACTTCTTGCTCTCACTCTCCTTCTTTCTGTCAGTCGTCCCTTCTTTCCTTTTTCCACCACTCTCTACCTCTTCTATTTTTCTTTCCTTCCTTCCCTCTTCCTCTGCGCGACTCACGTTTCTCCCTTCTACCTTCACTTCCTTCTTCCTTCGCGCTCCCTTTTTCTTCCCTCTTTACTCCCTTCCCTCTCTTACCATCCTCCCTTCACCCTTCTTCCTTCCGTGATATCTTCCTTCTTTAGCCTTCCCTTCCCATGCCCCCCCCTCCCTCTCCGCTGCTGTTTTACTACCGACCGGGGGCCTTTTCCCGAATTTCACTTTCAACTGGGCCCTTTATCTACGAAACGTTCCCTTGATCCAATCTCAACATTTTTACTGAACCTATTCACTCGTTACCTTTTCCTTCGGTCGAGGAAGCCTTCACTCGGTCTCTGTTTAGTTGATTCCTTTTCATGTGTGTTCTCTCTCTCTCTCTCTCTCTCTCTCTCTCTCTCTCTCTCTCTCTCT
>NC_071982.1:13050268-13050824 GCF_026283585.1 Hylaeus volcanicus
TCTCTCTCTCTCTCTCTCTCTCTCTCTCTCTCTCTCTCTCTCTCTCTCTCTCTCTGGTGCTCTCTTCTGCACGACGATCTTTAACCCAGATCTTCCTTTATCACTTCTTCAACTTTTCTTCATTTGGACCTTAAAGTTTCTTCTGTTTCTTCTTCTCTGTAGATAGTAACAACTCCAGTGTTATTATTTCATTATTTTATTCACAACTCCCTGTATTTGATCCACTTCACATCGATAACGCGTCTTTCGTTAGTCTTCTAATTTTCGGCTTCTTCTGTTTCAGTATCCCTCTTGACGTGAAGTCGTGGAACCGAAGATGATTACGTCGGAAGGAAGAAGTCGGAAAAAGAAGAGATGAAGAGGCGCGCAAAAGGGCCCGCCGGACTGATCCTGAACCCTCGATCGTTTTTCGGACGACTGAGCCACTTCGTTCCATCGACAGAGCCTTTTATACCTTCTTGTGGTAGCCTTCCGCGGCGTTCTATCGCACGTGGGATCTCCTTTTGATGGAAGTCTTTACTGTACTCCTACGAAGAGTCTCGTATTATTTACGAAA
>NC_071982.1:13050834-13052361 GCF_026283585.1 Hylaeus volcanicus
ACGAGAGGTAAATAATAAATATTCGTTTGAACGATAGCAATTTTTCCTTTTAATTGAAGGTTTCACTTCTCGAAACGTTCTAATTATTCCATTTCTGCTTTCAGGTTTTTAGTTCGCAGCTTCACCAAACATCAAAGAAATGAAACATAAAGGTGAATTCTACAAGAAAATTCGAGATTTAATCCAACATAAAATTAACGGTAACAATGTTTATTTTTAATCGCGCACCTATTAAGGTTCAGAAATAATTAGTTTACGTAACGATAGTAGACTGTTACGCCGAGAGATCGTTCGAGCGTTTGTAAAACGTCGCTCAGGCCACGGATGCACCGCGAGGCGATTCAAACGTCGATGAATATTTTGTCAGTTCGAAACTGTATACCTGGCCTCTCAGGCGAACGTCGATCGTCGGATTTTTCCGGTCAGAATTCTGTACGGGCCGAGAAACAATTTCCAAGTCCTTGCTCTGCATATCTCTCGTTCCATCGCGAATAGTTCTGCGTCTGCTTACCCTCCTTGCTTTACCTTTCCCAGCTTTACTTTTATCGACTCGAGTTATCTGTTTCCGACTGTTTCCATCTGGCCTCTCCAGGCTTTTCCACGTTTATTTTCCCCCTCAATCCCTGTAATATACGCTTAGGATACATCTGAACGGTTAGTCCACGATTTTCACTAACTTTTATTTTACCTAGACGAATCAAAGCTGAGAGACAATCTGCCTCATTCTTTTTCATTGTATTGTTCGTTGGTTTTAGCATTCAAATGCTCTACTATTTGGAAACATTGTTTGCGATGTATCCATCTAAACATTGCGAACAGTTTTGTCCCTGTTCAGTTTTCGCGTACGTCTCGTCCTCCGAGAATACGTTTGGAATTTGAAATTTAAACAGGACTCGAGTAAATGCAAGATTCGATGTTGTTTCGGGAATCTAAGGTCAACGGGAATTTATTTCGAATACGAGGAAGTTGGGAACGATACTGTTCTTAGAAATATAAGTATAGTCTGATTTTGTAATTGTAGTCTTGATTTGAATTTTAGCCGCTTTTGTAATTCTAAAATTTAAAGCGAAGGGAGCTTTTCAATCGCGATACAGACGACGCACTTTTGCTTTCCTTTATTGTTGGTATCAATTATACATGAAGTAACAAGTCACTTGGACGATAGGAAAGAGTCTAATTAAATGTTCTCCCATTATACAGTTTAATATCGTTTAGAAATATAAGTATAGTCTGATTTAGTTCATTTAACACGTTAGGAATTATTCTCTCGATTTTCAGGTCGCTTTTATAATTCTAAAATTCAAATCGAAGGGCAAGGTTTCCTTTATTGTTGACTGGTATAAATTATACAAGAAGTAACAAGTCACTTAGACGATAGGAAAGAGTCTAATTAAATTTTCTCCCATTATACAGTTTAATATCGTTCAGAAATATAAGTATAGTCTGATTTAGTTCATTTAACACGTTAGGAATTATTCTCTCGATTTTTAGGTCGCTTTTATAATTCTAAAATTCAAATCGAAGGGG
>NC_071982.1:13052371-13054664 GCF_026283585.1 Hylaeus volcanicus
TCGATTTTTAGGTCGCTTTTATAATTCTAAAATTCAAATCGAAGGGGAAGGTTTCCTTTATTGTTGCCTGGTATAAATTATACAAGAAGTAACAAGTCACTTGGACGATAGGAAAGAGTCTAATTAAAATCGTTCATCGTCGAATTATACTTGAACCGATTAACACAACGAATTCTATAGGAAGGGACTATTAAATAGGAAAACAAAGCAAAGGCATCCACTTGAAATATTTACGCGTTTTTATTGTACATTTTACATAAGAAATACTTCATCGAACAATTAGAACGTTCTAATCCAAATGATAAATGCACGCACAATAGAAGTAAATTCTTCTCTCGTTGTTCATTAATGTTTACAGCGTTTAGATCGAACTGTTGAATCGTTATCGAAACCATTCGAGAGGGGGAGTATTAATTAAAAAAAAAATTCACTCATACGCACGCAGCACAAAGTAGCAAGCAAATTAATTACAGGCTATACGGTTCAACTCGCACACGAATCTATCAACGAATAATTATTAGCGATTTGTTCGGACGAATCACTTCGTCGAACTATTGTTTTACTGAATACACGCGTGCACCGAAACAGATCCATCGACGATCCGACGAACGAAACGGATAGTCGATAAACGAACAGACGAATCAATTAATTTCCTTCATTCATTCGTTCTACGACGAACAGCGGCGTAAGTTCAATAAAGGTGCGACGAAGCGATCCACCGAGCTTAAAATAGTTAAAATTAATTCGGCAACTGGTCGACGAATACATGAACGAATCGATATCGATCATCGATTCTTTCATACATCGTGAGCATCTTTCAAACGCGTTCGTACACTATTTAGCATTCGGTCACGCATTCACGGTTTTCACGAACGATCGTTTGAACAACAAACTGAAGGCACCGCGGTGAAAACCAATGGAAAAAAAAAAGAAACAGAAAAACAATATCTGTAACTCGAAACAACTTTTTTTCTATTTTCTTTTTTTTTTTTTCTTTGCAGTTAACGATTAACGTAACTCGGTAACAAATATCAACGGTCGAAAGTTTTCTTTGCGAAACAACGAACAACGGAAAACATTTTCATCAAACAGAAACAGAAACAGGATTTTCGTATACCTCCGTGCGCATTTTACGCGAAAAGCATCGACGAATGATTTTCCGCGCACAATTTAATTTTTCAATTATACGCGCTGGATTATCCGATACTTTCAACGTAGAATATTTTTCTCGAATTTTTTTTCTTCCTTTTTTTCTTCTTTTTTTTCTTTTTAGTTTCTTTTTAAACGTAAAACAAAAACGTAACGTGAAACACAAACGTAACTTGAGTCTCGTCGGATCTAACATTTAACTTCGACGTAGCGTTAACATTAACGAGAACAAGAGAGAGCGCGCGATAAACTTAACAAAAAACAAACAACGGTTTCTTCAACAAAGAACTTCCGATTTTCGTAACGCTGTTCGACAATCAACAAACGATTCGACAACCGTGGAATAAACTTAACGAACAGGGGTTAAAAACGAAAACAAATGTTATAAAAAAATTATCACTAGACTGCAGGATCTTTATGGAAAATAAAATCTTCGCGAACGCGCCTAGAAACATCGAACCTAAATAGAAGTTTATTTTATCCTCCAAATAACACGAACTTTACTTTCGATCCTTTTTTATATTTTCGAATTTTGTTTGCGTTTTGTAGTTTCTCGTACGTTAAAATTTCCTGTAAATGCATAAAGATCCGCAGTCTAATTATCACTAATCTTTTTCTTTTCCGTCACTGATCCGTAAATGTTCATTGAAAGAGTTTCGAACATTTGTTTCAGAAGCGATTTTTGCATCGTAACTTTTGTATTTTCTTTCAATCCGAATAATTCGGATATTCGGATTTCGATATTATGGAACATTTTAAACGAAATTAGATGGAAATTTTCAAACACCTCACGGTTCATTGGTAATACAAACTATTTACAATAATGTATTTTCATTCCATTCGTTCAGGTATCGAGAGGATGGTTTCCTTTTACTCCTAATAATTATTATTTATTTAGTCTTCAGTTTCAATTCCGAGTCTCGCTCCTGCATATTTCGTATAGCAATTTCTTCAAGTTCCAAAAATCCCATCCATCCCATTGATCCAACGAAAACGCCTAAAAGTAACTTCTGTTTCTCGATAATTGTATTCGACTTTAATTTTGCATTTTCTTCAGTTTCAAAACTTGATTCACTCCAACAGAACTAACTATCTATAATTGTTTAATCATGTTCTTCTTCATGGGTTGGAACATCTTGTCGTC
>NC_071982.1:13054674-13059487 GCF_026283585.1 Hylaeus volcanicus
TTAATTCTGGCTCTCACTCCTGGATCAACCAATTTTCTTCAGTTTCAAAGCTTGATTCACTCCAACAGAACTATCTATCTATAATTGTTTAATCATGTTCTTCTTCATGTGTTGGAACATCTTGTCGTAATTTTCAAAACAGTATGATTATTTATCGTGGCAGTATTTTATTTCATCGTTGATGTTATGTCATTTAACAGGCTTCTGTTTCCTTTTCAATCACATTTACAAAATTTATTTTTCTCTTAACTTAGATTTTACTGTTTTTTTTCTTTTTTTTTTTTTTTTTGCTAACACAATTAGTCTTCTCAATTAGAAAGCTCGGCGTTCCAAAGAGAATTGAACAATTTCTACATTTCATTTCATTTATTTAGAATATCGTTCCAATCATTTCTTCTTCTATTTTGTATAGCAATTTCTTCAAGTTCCAAAAATCCATCCGAACATTGATCCAACAAAAACGCCTAAAAGTAACTTCTGTTTCTCGATAATTGTATTCGACTTTAATTTTTCATTTTATGATCAATGGTAAACAATTTCTGTAAATTATCTTCATCTTCGTAATACAGCTTTCCATAAATTTTTTTTGAGTATGACGAAAGTCTGTCGCGTTGCATGACACTTTTATCATATTTCCAATCATTTTTTGTTTTGTCTGTTCAATTTTTCATAGCGATTTCTTATACTTCGTTAATCAGATTTCTCCGGGTCCGAAAATTCGTCTAAACCAAATCCAATAATAGAAACGGAAACTTCTATTTCTTCTAAACTTCTAAACTTCTATTTCTTCTGATCTTCTAAACTTCTATTTCTTCTGATCTTCCAAACTTCTATTTCTTCTAAACTTCTAAACTTCTATTTCTTTTAATCTTCTGATCTTCTAAACTTCTATTTCTTCTGATCTTCCAAACTTCTATTTCTTCTAATCTTCTAAACTTCTATTTCTTCTGATTTTCTAAACTTCTATTTCTTGTAATCTTCCAAACTTCTAAACTTCTATTTCTCTTTCTTGATAATTTTATTTGATTCTTGGTCAGTGATAAGCAATTTCTGTAAATTAATTTTCTTCACCATCTCCATAATTCTAATTTTCTAAGCTCGATGAAACAAACTGCTATCTATCATGAAATCCAGTAACCGGCCGGTGGGTTATCCTGTGGTATTTTGGCCGCATCTTCTTAATGTACTCCATCCTGATGGCTGTTGAAAATGCCTGTTAAAAGTCCATCCTCAGCTTGTCCTCGAGACCTGGAAGGGTGTGAGTGTTAGCAAAAAAAAAACAGCCAAATCTAAGTTAAAAGAAAAATGAATTTTTGTAAATGTGATTGAAAAGGAAACGGAAGCAACAAAAAAAAAAGTAAACCAAAAATAATATATACACGTAGGGACAGAGGTACGATAGTAGAAATAATATAAACACAAATACTGTTTTTAAATAAATTATTTTCGCCCAGTTTCGACTCTTTTCAGATAGTTCTCTTTTTCCATTTGTATTCGTGTTTTTGGGTTCGAGATACAGTTGTTGTAATTTTGTTATTAAAATTTGGTGATATTTAAACGGGGGAGCTTAAATCAATTGTGCGATAAATTTTAAGGCTATCGAGGATGGATCTTGATCAAGTTTTTTAATTTTTTAAATAAATTCCGATTTCATTCTTTCCTTTTCGCAGTTAAATTCAATTTACACTCGGGTCGAACAAATTTTCAATTTGGAGTTCTGTATGAAGTAATTCATTGTTTTACGCGAATTTCAATCGAACAAAGTATACTTTTCTGTTGAGTTATTAAACTAAAAGCGTGCTAGATATTTTTTGCGTGGTTTTGAATTTATATATTTTTAAACGTTGTCGATAAATTAATGTTAAATTCTTGCTTGTGTTACGTGTTAGGTTTTGCTTCATTTTCTCCTCTTCAAAATCAAACTGGTAACCAATATCTGTTAATTTTGTCGTTTGGAAATTATATCGTCAAATGGCAGTCATTTTATTGTGATCGATCGATGCGAGCGTTTGAAATTTTCGTAGCACTTGATTCTGTCGTTATAGTTGTTCACAGATTCGATCAAGGAAACAGCATGTTTATCGTAGCTTCCGGAAACGTGTCCTGACTTTATGTTTTACAGTTTTATTTGTTTCAAGGCTCCAATAATAAATTTCTAATATTTTGCTGTGTTATTAGTTTTAAACAATAGATTGGACAGCGAAATTTGTCATATTTTAAACAATATTGTATCGTTCCTGTTTTGCAAGAAATTCTAATTTCTTATTTTAATTCGAAGTTACTAAAATGATAATTTTGAGCGTTTGTAATTTTCGTAGCACTTGATTCTGTCATTATAGTTGTGCACAGATTCGATCAAGGAAACAGCATGTTTATCGTAGCTTCTGGAAATGTGTCCTGACTTTACGTTTTACAGTTTTATTTGTTTCAAGACTCCAATAATAAATTTCTAATATTTTGCTGCGTTATTAATTTTAAACGATATTGTATCGTTCCAGTTTTGCAAGAAATTCTAATTATTTCAATTCGATGTTATTAAAATGATCATTTTGAACGAATATTTATAACAATTGCTCGGCATGTTGAAGTATAATACTAACTTTGTTTCGTGCCATTTAAAATTCTTTCTCATTTTTCATTTTCTATTTTAACCAAGGCCATTAACAATTTTCAAAATGGACCCGTGTCTTTTTTCATAGTAATTATACATCTATTTGCAATTAGTGGTTCGTGGTGTTATTTCAACATGATTTAAAAAGAATTATCTGCTTTATCTATTTTTAAGTGAATCCATTCCGTGGAGAACTGTTGTTTAAATTATTCCTTTCGCGGGACACCTTTAATTACCTGTAGCTTGCATAACGTGTAAATTATTATTTAAATTTGGTAGTTTCTTAATAAATATGCATGCATGCTCCTCGAGAATTTTTAGACGCCTGGCTATCGACAAATTATTTTTACGAACTATTCGAGGTTTTCAGATTACGAGTTTTTAACTTCAATTACGGAAGGTAATATAACTATGCACTGCGTTTCATGTAATTTGCCACGAAAATCATTGGTTTATTTACTACAATTTAATTTTATTTCGTTCTTTCGATGCGCCAAGATTGTGAATATTTATTGCACTCCATCAACAGTGGAACAACGTTGCAACAGAAGCAAAATAAATTAGCCTCGAAGATGTCAAAATTATCACAGACTGTAACGAACGATTCGAGGAAATGATTTCCATCTTTTTCATTATATAAAATATCAAGTGGGCCAACGATTGGGAATAATTCCTTTTTTTTTTTTTATCTATTCACTCTATATTCCTCAACTAATATTGCATTTGAATTTATTTTTATTTTTATTTTTTATTTTTTTATTTTTTTTTAAATAAGTCTTTTTCTGATATTAATAATATTCATTAATAATATTTAGACCCGTGTACCTTTGCTATATTCATTCAAGCTTTACTTGCTCGTTCATTTCTGTCCAAGCCCAAAGCAGATTTTACTGCTTCAATTTTAATTCTTACTGCTTCAATTTGCTGCTAGATCCGAGAAAGAAATTTTACTAGATTTTGACGACGGTTTTGAAAGAGAGCCTTGAGAGTTAGTGACGAGACTTTGGTGAATTCGAAATGAGACCTTGGTGGATCCGAGGAACGCTTTGGTGGATTTTTAAATTAGATCTAAATAGATTCGAATAAAAGGATTTGATGCAAGGCCTTGACCAGACTCCGGTGGATTTACATGTGAGACGTCGATAGATCCGGAAGAGAACTCGGTAGATTTGGAAGGAGATTATTTCCTCGAGCATTTCAAAACAATATTCTTTTTTTTTGAAGAAGAAGAAGAAGAAGAAAAGGATTCGACAGGTCCAGATCAGACTTTGCTATATTTTAAATGCTTCAGATACACGATTTTCACCAATTTTTATTTGAACTAGAATCAAAGCAGAGAGAGACTCTCTCTGCTGGATTGTTTATCTGGATTGTTCGTTGGTTTAAATATTGAAATGCTCTACTATTTGGAAATATCGTTTGTGAAGATATTGTTTGTGATGTATCCATCTGAACTTTGTGGACAGTTTTGTTCCTTGAAGGAGATTATTTCCTCGAGCATTTCTAAACAATATTTTTCTTTCCTTTTTCTTTTTCTTTGAAAAAAAGGACTCGACAGGCCCAGATCAGACTTTGCTACATATTTTAAATGGTGACACTGCTCGATTTCTGGGTTGATTCGAAAGCGTGATTTCGATTGATTTGGAAGACTGTGTTTTGAACCTTGATAAATTCAGGCAAAAGTAAATTCAGACGAGACTTTATTTGAGATACTTTGGTACGTTTATAAATATGATTCTGATAGATTTGGAAGACAGTGTTTTGAACCTTGATAAATTCAGACAAAAGTAAATTCAGACAAGAATTTATTTGAGATACTTTGGTACGTTTATAAATATGATTTCGATTGATTTGGAGGACTGTGTTTTGAACCTTGATAAATTCAGACAAAAGTGAATTCAGACAAGACTACTTGAGATACTTTGGTACGTTTATAAATATGATTTTGATTGATTTGGAGGACTGTGTTTTGAACCTTGATAAATTCAGACAAAAGTAAATTCAGACGAGACTTTATTTGAGATACTTTGGTACGTTTATAAATATGATTTCGATTGATTTGGAGGACTGTGTTTTGAACCTTGATAAATTCAGACAAAAGTATATTCAGACAAGACTACTTGAGATACTTTGGTACGTTTATAAATATGATTTCGATTGATTTGGAAGACAGTGTTTTGAACCTTGATAAATTCAGACAAG
>NC_071982.1:13059497-13060891 GCF_026283585.1 Hylaeus volcanicus
AGACAAGACTTTATTTGAGATACTTTGGTACGTTTATAAATATGATTCTGATAGATTTGGAGAACCTCATTTTGTACAGAAGAGAACCTTGATAAATTCAGACAAAAACCATTCAGACTTGAAAATTGGATCCACATAGATTCGGATGAGACGTTGGTAGACTCAAAAAAGGAAGATAATTTGAGAAAACGATTGAAGCATATATTACAGCAGTCGTTTAGATCTTGGCTATTATTTACTTAACAAGAGTAATTATTTTTGCAGGCGGAGAATTAAATTATTTATATCATCTCAGTTGTGCGACGATTTTGAATTATGTAACGAGGGAGGGGTGAGATGAGATTAATGTTTCGTTTCTAGAAAATTAAATTATTTATATTATCTCAATTGTACGACGATTTTGAATTATGTAACGAGGGAGGGGTGAGATGAGATTAATTTTTCGTTTCTAGAGAATAATATCGTTACTTTGATTATTTTGCAAATTTGCGAACAGAGTAAAAATGACGATTGTGTAAAGGGCGATAGAAAGAACCAATTGGGATCGAAATGTGACGATTTTAATTACGATTTTAAATTTCGATGGCCAAGGTTATAAATTTGTTGGCGCTCGAGGATTGATTTATGGAAAGTCCTTCGGATTCTATGTGTTAGAACGATTTTGAATTATTTAATGGGGGAGATGAGATTCATTTTTCGTTTCTAGAGAATAATATCGTTACTTTGATTATTTTGCAAATTCGCAAACCGAGTAAGTATTTTAACTGTCGAGGAAGTTTCGATGGCCAAGGTTATGAATTTGTCGGCGCTCGAGGATTGATTTATGGAAATTGATTCGAAATCTCGTGCGTTAGAATAGTCGTTTGCATGATAATTTGGGATAAAATAGTTTGTTTACTCAGCTATTCGGTAAAAATAACGCGTGTCAAGGAGACGACCCAGATTTCCATTTATGCATCATTTGAAACTTTACATTAATAATTGTTAGAACATGAAGCATTATGGCTGTATATTTCTCTTTTTAAGATCTCTTTTCAAGTTCATTAAATGTTTGTCGCTCCATCCTTTTTCTTCCAGATTTTCCTTGATTTCGAATGTCACGTGTTTTCAGGGTGAAGAAACTTTTTTCCATCAAACTTGTTCCGTTTTGCAAAATGTTTACTTTCTATATATTCATTGCTTCGAATCCCAAAATACAATATCCTATTAATCTTCTTAAACGTTCCAAACAATGTTAATTTAATTATTTTCAGGATCGAAGAATTTTGTTACGTCAAACTAATCATGCCTTGAGGTAAAAAGTTAATTAATCACACTTTCCAAACGATGTTAATTATTTTCAGGATAGAAGAATTCTGTTAAATCAAATTAATCATGCCTTGAGGTAAAAATTT
>NC_071982.1:13060901-13064420 GCF_026283585.1 Hylaeus volcanicus
TTAATCACACTTTCCAAACGATGTTAATTATTTTCAGGATGGAAGAAATTTGTTACGTCAAATTAATCATGCCTTGGGTTAAAAATTTAATTAATCACACCAGCCTCAGACAATTTCAATTCTCGTTACTTTTATCGCATCTTATTAATTTGTTTTCTGTAATTTTATTATCTTCGTCAACAGAAAAAGAAAAAGATCGATCTGTATCGAAATAAAATAATCCTAATCGCGTCTCGGTATGAAAACCGTTTATTCATGTCGTAGTTTTAGAATTTTGTTATCGTTCTCGATTTATGTAAAACTCAAAATTTGAACGAGTATAGAAAATGGTGTTTCTTTTCAATTCGATCGATTTCCTATGTGACTCGGAATAGAAATTTTATTATAGTATCAAGTTGGTACTCTGTTGCTCTGTTATTCCAAACCGAGGGAGTGCAACGCAAAAAATATTAATTTTATTGTAACTCTGGTGCTTGACCTCACTGCATGACCCAATTATGTCTCAAATATTATTTATCGATACATTTTGACATAGTGTTATAAATAAATCATTGGGATAAATGTTCGAGACGGTGTAGCTTGCACTTCTGAATCTCTTTATTTTGTTATTCTAAATTTCTTTCTTCCTTTTGTCGATGATATCGTCGTGTTGCTCTTTTTCTTATTTTTTTGATTGTTTACTAGCAGAATTGTAATCCGAGGTTCGAATTCCAAATTTGTTTAATTCCAAACAAGCCGAACAAAAATATAAACGGACAATGTAAATATCATCGGAATACACAAACAACTTTAAATGTTAATAAAGAGCACAATTGATTTTCACTTATATCCTCTAATTGAAAAATAACATTAAAGCAGAAAGCGACTGGATCGTTCTATTATCGAGTTCATTTTCGAATTTCGACTGTAAATGGTTTCAATTTTGATCGGTAGATTTAAAATTCCAGGGTGCAATTTGCAGTAATTGAATTTGAAAATTTTTCTTGCAGTTTCAATTTGGAATTTTGCGGTTTGAACACGGAAAATGTTTAAAAGAAATTTTTCGATTGGATCTTGGTGCCTGGATAGAGTAGGGCCGAGCGAAATTATTTTTTTTTCGAAGCTAAACAAAAACAGGATCGCCATCGATTGACTTATTTCGCGGAAACGGGAGGATCAGATCGTCCAAATACAAACGAGTAACGATAATAAACGAAACGAGAGATAGAGAGAGAGAGAGAGAGAGAGAGAAACAAAAATAATACAGAAGAAAGACAGAAGATAAACAGACGTTTCGATTAGTAATTTAACTTAATAATTTATAAAAAGGACCAAATTACGGTTTGAAATTTTTCCAGATGACAGATTTAGTTTTCTTTTTTTATTTTCTTGTAATTTCATGGCCACGATTATGAATGAAAAAATGACAGCTTCGTTGCAGTATTTTAGAGAGGTTTTGACGAATTTAGGATTCCCGTTTAGAAAATTCCAGAAAATGTTTTTAATTATATGATGTATTTTTTTAAAAAAAAACATGTATTTTCGACGAACTGTTTTAAATATAGCGATTGAAAATTGTTTTTGTAATGGAACATGGAAAGCTCGAGAATTGTAAATATTTTTTCAGAACAACTGCGTTTTGTTATCTATCGTTAATTTCTGCACAAGAATGTCGAATATATTTCAAAACGAGGTCGAAAAGTAATGAAAAATGTTGTAAGAAATGAAATCACAGAAGGAATCTATTTTTCATCGTACAGTGTGATTTTAAACGTGAACCTCTAATCCTCTCTGACAGTAATATGCAATTACGAATATTTTTCAGATTATACATGTCACATGCGTGTTTATTTAAGAAATGATCTGTCCCAGTATAATTTACACGGTGCGCTCGCAATTTCTCCAAAACTGTTTCAAAAGGAAATCATCCCGAGAAAGTAAATTTCAAGTATATTCGAGTGTATAAATTAAATAATGGGACCCGAAGGAGTCGCTAAATAACTATTCATAATTTTTCCAGAAAAAAGAAGTATCCGTACGAAAGACGAATGCTGTTTCACGGTGCATTTAAAATTTCTCCCAAACTGTTTCAAAAAGGAAATCATCGCAAGAAAATAAATTTCGAGTATATTCGAGTGTATATTTAATGGAGCCCGAAGGAGTCGTTAACTAACTATTTATTATTTATCCAGAAAAATAATATGCATATGAAAGACGAATGCTGTTTCATGATTCACCAAAGAGCGCCTCACTCGTATTTCTCTCTGTTATTAATAAATTCATTTACGATTAACGAGCGTGCCAATTGGAATATTTTGAACAGAGAAAAGAATCGCGAAATTGCGAAATTGCAATCAAAATTCGTCTTATTTCAAATGTTCAGTCTATTGCTCGTTTATACGTTACAAGGACAACGATGATGATACAATACAATTTCAAGTATATCGTAATTAGACTGTGGATCTTTATGCAAAAATAAAATCTTGGCAAACGTACGTACAAAAATTGAACCCAATTAGGAATTTATTTCGTTTTGTAAATGTGATAACGTGAACTTTATTTTCAATCTTTTTTTATATTCTTGCATATCGTTTGCATTTTGTAGTTTCTTGCACATTTAAATTTCCTATAAAGGCACAAAGATCCGCAGTCTAATTATAATTATGTTTCCTGTTTACAGTTAACGTTCAGTCGAATCCTGTCTCAAAAAGAATGTAAACATGATCGGAAGAACTGTTATACGTATGCGTGTGAACAGAATAACGAAATTTGAATGTTTAAAATATCGAAAGATTCTGCAAATTTTGAAAACATCGAAACTCATTGTATAATTCGAACATATTCGAAATGTGTCGCGTTGAATATTTCTGCGGAGTAGTTGTTTGATTTCTCATGGGGGAACAGATAATGAAACAATTGTTCGCAAAAATTTGGATCTCATAAAGAATCAACGCGGAGTGGTGAATTTGATTAAGATTTATTGTTCGAATTAGTATCGGATATTTGTGCGAGAAAAAGATCGGAGTGAACATTCTTAATTTTGAACCATAGTCAGATGTGTAATTTCATTTGTTGTGGGGAGGAGAGGGACAATTTAGAATAAAAAAAATTGGAATACACGAGGAAGGATTTCAACTTGTTTGCATTCTATTTTCTTGTGAAAAAGAGAAATGGAGTTAAAGATTCCAAATTTTGAACCATAGTCAGATGTGTAATTCCATTTGTTGTGGAGAGGAGAGGGACAATTTAGAATAAAAAAAATTAGAATACACGAGGAAGGATTTCAACTTGTTTGCATTCTATTTTCTTGTGAAAAAGAGAAATGCAGATAAAGATTCTAAATTTTGAACCATAGTCAGTTGTGTAATTTCATTTGTTGTGGAAGAGGAGAGGGACAATTTAGAATAAAAAAAATTGGAATACACGAGGAAGGATTTCAACTTGTTTGCATTCTATTTTCTTGTGAAAAAGTGGAATCGAATTAAAGATTGTTAATTTTGAACCATAGTCAGATGTGTAATTTCATTTGTTGTGGAGAGG
>NC_071982.1:13064430-13065537 GCF_026283585.1 Hylaeus volcanicus
AGAATAAAAAAAATTGGAATACACGAGGAAGGATTTCAACTTGTTTGTATTCTATTTTCTTGTGAAAAAGTGGAATCGAATTAAAGATTGTTAATTTTGAACCATAGTCAGATGTGTAATTTCACTTGTTGTGGAAGAGGAGAGGGACAATTTAGAATAAAAAAAATTGGAATACACGAGAAAGGATTTCAACTTGTTTGCATTCTATTTTCTTGTGAAAAAGTGGAATCGAATTAAAAATTCTTAATTTTAAACGACGATCAGATATTTCATTTAATTTATAGTGTAAAGGATGAAACCCAGTTGTGATCATTTTGATCTTGTTAGTAACTCGAAAATTTGGAATTTATGAAACGGAAATTTCCAGGAGTTTTATTCATTCGCCATGTTAACTATCGATATTTCACTTTTATAGGAGGAACGACGACCGGTGCCATGATTAGTTTCTTTTTTCCATTGTACTCGATGAAGATACTCTTTGCAGAATCACGAACAGCAACGAAAACTGCTTTTCGACGTCCTTTAACATCTTCTATTGTTGTTCAAAGAGACATCTCGAGACATTTTGAAAAACTTCAATTGCGAGAGGAAAGGTCGTGAACAAAATAATCCCTGTTAATTTTGCGTCGTACTTTTCCTGCTTCGATTAACGTTTATCAACGCTTTAAATAAACCTTGGAGGACTTACTTCGTCCTCGAGCTTTTCAAGATGCCTCAGAAATATTTCGATTAATTGCAACAGTAAGTTAGCATTGTTTTGTTTTCAGATTGTAGTTGGTCGCTTCTAATGCACTGAATTATTCTAACACTTTACCTATCGACTTATTTAGAAAGACTCTTCAATATGCAAAAGAACTGTCTACATCAATATTCATTAATGTAAAACGACATCAATTTTTACATACTGTTACTAGAAATATTAAAAGCTTCGCCTGTTTTCCTAAATTGACCATCGGAAGCGATACAATTGATAAAACTTGAATTAAACAGCTTACAAAAATTGATAAATAAATTGTTTCAATTGATATATTTTGGATAATTGAATTACTTTCTGTCACAAGTAGAACATACACGGTGCTTTGGTAGTATTTCATAGAATATTAAATT
>NC_071982.1:13065547-13067536 GCF_026283585.1 Hylaeus volcanicus
TCAGACGATTTGCACCTTTAAACGACCAAATTTCTATTTCAACTCAAAGACCAAATATAAAGCTGATTTGAAACTTTGGCTCGGAAGGTGTGATGAGCAGAGTATCAACAACGACTGCGACATGTTAAGTAAGACTATTGCAATTTTCCAGATGATTCGTAGCGTTTCGTAAAAGATCTCCAATGTTCGTAGTAAATTATTTCACGTTCCTTCAAATTTTTCACGTAATTTCAATTTTATTAATCATTTTGCGAAGTCATAGGTTCTTTGGAAAAGGAATTAGAGAGTTCACGATACTTTTGACAATTTAGAGTCTGTACAACTGTTTTTAGTTCTATATAATAGTGTTTCGTATCGTTGTTTTCAGAGAATTAGAAAAATTGCTCGAGTTCAAGGCGGATCGAAAACACTGCAACCATTCCCGATAGTTCTTAACGATACCGCCAAAGGTCATCGAAATATTCGTTTAGAAGCACACGATTCAAAGAAAGCTTTTGTGATCGTTGAGAAAATTGTAAAGTTCTGTATCAGAACCGAAGATTATTCGATATCTTTGCATTCGATTGCCTGTAAGTAAATCGAAGCTGCATTCGAAGCATTCGAGAACCAAAATATCCCGCCGGGCCCCCCCCCCCACGGGGGGAGAGCATAAATCCCAAGGATTTGTCTCCAAAGGAAAAAAGAAGAAGAAGAAAAAAAAAATAGCGATAAACCTACGAACGTCTGTTACGAAAATTTCGACTGGACAGCCCGCGAGAAAGACGATCGGATGAACGGAAACAGAAACGACACCGGAAGTGGCGTGAAAACGATCAAAACGAAAAGTTGGAAGAAAGAAAAAAAAAAATGGTCGCCGTAGATCGTGAAATTTTTGCGTAGTCTATCGAAGCACCAAGATCAAAGTTGCCGGAAACGGGACTCACCATCTCCTCGAGGAATCCTCGTGGTCCTTTCGCGAAACGATCCTCGACCAGGATCCGAACACACCGCGCACTCTCCGCCGCTTGCGAAACACTTCTGCGGATTTCGTGGATCCCGTCAGCCCTTAAATAGTCGTTCGAGACGGGGTGGAGACCGGTTGGGATGGCTCGTGAGAACATTTTCTCGGCACAATGCGCCCTACTTCGATCCCACGGGGTCGTAGGTCGGCTGAACGGAGATTTTTACCTGTTTCCGGGACCGAACGAAGGGGATGCTCGCTGCGAGGACACGCGGAGGGATGATCGAGGAGGGGAAAAAGATGGTAACGGTCGTTTTCTTTCGACGGATTTCTTTCGAGGGGAGAGAGGGGCAAGGGTGCAGCTTTCGATTCGTGAGAATTGGGCTACGTGTAGGGGAGGACCGTCGAAGGTACCTTTGAAATACGAGACAGCTTGCCGTGCGAGAGTACCGAAAATTGCCAGGCGTTGGGTATACCTTATGGTTGCGAGTACCTTGTGATTTATTTTCAAATTTATTTAATATCGGTGTTGTTACAAAAATTGTTCTTCTATGAATGAGTCGGATGGGGTGGTTCTGTTAGGGGTAGAAGTTTATTCCGGCGGCTTTGTATTCAAACGTTTACAGTCGATCTATTTTCTTATGAAAAAGAGAAATGGAGTTAAAGATTGTTAATTTTGAACCATAGTCAGATGTGTAATTTCATTTGTTGTGGAGAGGGCAGGGGCAATTTAGAATCAAAGGATTGGAATACACGAGGAAGGATTTCAACTTGTTTTCTATTTTTGTTTCTTATGAAAATGTGAAATCGAATTAAAGATTGTTAATTTTGAACCATAGTCGTTGTTACAAAAATAATTGTTACAAGAATGGTGTCGATATGAATGCGTGAGATGGGGTGGTTCTGTTAGGGGTAGAAGTTTATTCTGCGGCTTTGTATTCAAACGTTTATAGTCGATCGTTCAGGACTGCAATTTAAATATTTATATATTATATATATATTTATATATATATATTTATATACTGTATATTAATAATTATGTATCTTTG
>NC_071982.1:13067546-13104942 GCF_026283585.1 Hylaeus volcanicus
ATCGTTCAGGACTGCAGTTTAAATATTTATATATTATATATATATATTTATATACTGTATATTAATAATTATGTATCTTTGGATAAAGTATATTATCGTCAGTGTGTGCACATTTTGTTTTGTAATAGAATTCAAACGTTTATAGCCGATCGTTCAGGACTGCAGTTTAAATATTTATATATTATATATATATATATAAAACTTACTTTTATTTTAAAAAGAAAACGCATAAAGAGACAAACCTCTCCGTCTGCAAGTTGCAGTTCGCGCGCAATAGCAATCGATATTCTTCAAATTCGTACGTTTCAACCGGTTAATGATACCCAACCCTAACGCCTTGTTCTTCTTTCCGTTTTGTCTATTATTCGAATCGTTGCAAGCAGTGCCTCGGGGAGAAGATCCAGTTTAACTCCTTGCAACCGTTGATCTTTTCTTCTCCGTACCTCAACCCGTTTCTCACCCGTTACATACTTGCAAACTGTTCCCCTTATTATACTGCGAACATCATGAATATACGTGACACAACGGATTTAGTATTTCAACAAACGTGACTCTTAAATAAATTATTAATTATAGATCGTAACCGTAGCATACGATCGTCGATAATAAAAATCGAAAGTAAATTACAACGCGTGTGTGTATTTAGTATTTGCAAAACTTGTCTTGTACTTTAGTATTAGCAAATAATTAATCATAAATGGCTAACGACGTTTAACGATTGAATTAATAATGAATTTCTCTGACTAATTCGTAACATATTCGAATCGTATCAAATCAAATACACCGGAAATGATTTTTCACTTGCTTATATATTTCAAACATTTATCTATCTAATCATACATCTTGAGAAATACATATTTATAAACAGCTGAATTTGTTAAACGTGTGAAAACAAAAGTGAAAATTAAACATTAATTTCATACATGCATTTATACAGGAAATTTGAACGTGCAAGAAATTACAAAATGCATACACTATGCAATAACATAAAAAAATATTGAAAGTAAAATTCATACTATAATATTTGCAGAGTAAAATAAATTCTTATCTGGGTTCAGTTTTCGTAGGTACACTTGCAAAGATTTTATCGTGCATAAATATCCGCAGCGTGATCATCTCGTTATCTCACTTTAATTACCCAACACTGGTACATATCTACCTTACCTCTCTCACCTTGCCAGAGATAACGATAACTACAGTCTATATTATCGACCTACTGCATTATCGACACCTAGCGTACCTACACGACCACATCAAAACATACGCCATACATTGGTACCATTCACCATTCCTCATCTAATCTTCAGGAAAGTCAACCAAAAATATCCGTAATCATCATCAGTGATTAGTAATTCTATCGTTATTAGTACTCGAGAGGAATCCTTGCTACATGCTTGTGTTCGTGATAAGGAAGCCGAGGTGTTGCTACAAATAGACAAATAGTAGAAGTATCTCTCAGCTGGGAGTGTGGCGGCTCCTGTAATCCGGCTACTCGGAGGCTAGTTATGTCGGAGGGTCTGAGGTCGGGGGTACCTGCTGGTGCGGGGTTCACGTTGACTGGGCGTCCGCACTAAGCTCGCCATCAATATGGACATCCTGGAGGAGTCCGGGGTGCCCAGGTTGGCTAAAGAGAGGCGAACCGGGCCAGAGGGGAAACCCAGCAGCCAAAAGTCTCCGTGGCGGGCAGTAGTGGGATCGCGCCCGGGAGTGGGACCGCATTGGCAGCCTGGTCAATATGACTCGACACATAACTTTTTTTTAATTTTTTCACATCCTTGTTATTTAATCAACTCGTAACCATTGCATTTTCAACTTTCAATTCGTTATTAATTTTGTTACTTAATTATTTCAGAGTCTGGAATCGCCACGGTCTTCAGCGCCATCTTGATTGGTAACCCTCTCCTTATATTTACAATAAAATAATAGTAAAATGCATAAAAGTCAATAGCTTTTTGTTAGGTAAGCTTCAGGGTACCTAAAAGCTTTAAAGATTAACGTTGAATCTATGAAACCCAATTAATTTCAAATTCTTCTTCGAATCCTTTGTTTCATTGATACCATAGCAAAGATACCCTACACGAGAGATTACAAGTAGCTATGTGTGAAACTCTGTAGATTAATTTAAAATAGTCTACCGTATCACTGTAATTACTTATGCCATTCTATGTATATGAAGACATAGCTTATGTTAGTGCTCCTTTAATTTCCATCTTTTAGAATTTGCAATACTAACGTAAATTGTAGGAAAATATAAAGGAAAGGATGCAGTCGTTGAAACATATACATGTTTTCGTTTTATTTTTCCATCATTAATACTTAAGTATATCTTCTTGTGTTTCTCTTATCAAAAGAAATTCCTTTTAGGATGATCTAGATGGTTTAGTACCGATTACACCAGACAATAAAAGTGAAAGTCAAAGACCACGTGACAAAATTCGTGAAATTTCAGGATAATGTTTTTGAAACAAAAATGCATAAGAGAAAAATACAAGATATATTTTCTTTTTCTATAATTTTTGTTTATCTTTCTTCGCTTGTTCGGCAACTGCTTCTAAACGATCATGTTCTGCGATCAAGGCATCGATTTCACTCGCAGGGAGAATCCTCACTTTGGTTTTACCATTTTCTCTTGTCAATGTGGCCATTTCCACTGGAATGAGATAAACAAATTCAAATATTACAGATCATATTATTACTACCATTGAAAAGAAATTGTTTCCTATCAATAAATGTTTACCTTTTTCTGAAGATAATTTATTCATATCTAAAGTTTTTGAAAGTACTTTTACAGCTAATGCCATTGCATCTTTTAGAGTTGTCTCTCCATCTTTATATTCTTGTTTTAACGACGATACTGCAGCTGCAGAATTATTTCCGATACAAGTTGCCTTCCATCCTCCATAGTTTCCACTTGGATCTGATTGATACAACTGGTATCCGTAATGCTTATCCCAGCCCATGTACAAAATCGAAACTCCAAAAGGTCTTTTTCCACCGTACTGTGTATAAGTTTGTTTTACATCGCAAAGCCAAGAAACAAGTTGTTCGCAGGGGATCGGTTCTCCGTATTGTAGAAGATAGCGTTGTGCAATTAGGCGCAATTCGTTTGTTAATACATTAGCATCGGAAGTGATACCAGCTACAGAGCAAACAACATCGTCGTTAAGTTTGTAAATTTTCTCGGAAAAGAAAACTTCGTCTAACAGTTTGTTTGTGTTGCGTCTTTCTGCTGCAAGTAAAATGCCATCGGTTGCTAAAATACCAAGGCAAGTACCCGCATGACTTATAGCTTCCATCGCATATTCTACTTGATAGAGACGGCCTTCCGGAGAAAAGATTGTTGTTCGGGTATCATATCTGCGAGCCTATTCATTATAATTATTAATGTAATATGTTCTTTTTGTATATCAAATTCATATTTAACTTAAATTTATTATTAGATCAAGAATCTTATTTAAATGACACAGCACTATCGGTAACTATGCGTAAATTCTGCAATCCTAACCTATAATATTACCGAAAATTATACAAATTGATGATTTTCTAATTGTTCAGAAGTTATTATTCACAGAACGACTAAAATATTTAAATTTTAAACAACTAAATATAAATGAATTCAATTTAATGTAAAAGTTGTTCCAATCTAACAAGACGTATAATAATAAATGTAACGTGTAATACAAATACAATATAATAACAAATTTTACGTGTAACAATAATAATTTGAAATACAAATTGAGACATACTATTATTCTGTCATTATTGTTTAAAACATTCTATTTATGTTAGATGACAGTGCAATTTAAATAACCTCTTGCTCAAAACTTTACAAGAACAAGTAATTAACAATGTAATTAACAAAGTAATAATGGGAAAATAGTTACGCTAATATCGAATAAATATTGTTGCAATTTACCATTATGCAGACTTTTTTTTATTATGTTTACAGCAATATGATACGTGAAATTGAAAAACTGACAACACTAAAGCTAAAACTGGGTTGTATCAATATTGCCTGTTTGAAAAGTTTCGGAACACGCAGGTTCGTTCCGAAAATCAGAAAGCTTCTATCAATAAAGACATGTTCTAAAATAGAACTATTTAGTTACTTCACAATTACTATGGAACAATTTCATGTTTACGATTTAGAATTTCAATATTTTTTATTATAATGAAATAAGTATTTATACTTGGTCCAGGAAGAAAAATATGTAAAAAAATTGCAAAACCACTGCCTCTCGCCAGGAATTTTGGAACAGATCATAAAACAGGTACATAAAAGATCAGTAAATATATTTATCTCGTCAGTATTACTTTATTTCATATTTTTAATATTACTGCATATATAATCTATAATGTCTTATGTCATTAATTACTTATTGATGTATATGTATATATATATACTTTAACATGATTTATTCTGTAATTAGGTATCTTCCTCGTCATTCTCGTCATCGTGATACCCACGTGCTATACGTATCGCCTCTAAAGTTTCATTCCTACTTTCATTTTTGTCTTTATTTGTCTTAGGTATCAAATTTTCGTACGCAATTGTAAATCCTCTTCCAGTACTAATTTTCTTTGCTTGACCATAGAACGTAGCTGCAATTTTTGGATTTATTTGGTAGGATCTTTCTTTGACAACATTTCGCTGCGAAAGATCTCGTTGAACCTCGATTTTATCATGTTTTTTAGAATTATTACTTTGGGTATCATGTATCGATGTATCAATATTTTCTTTAGAGGTACTTTGTTCAGTCGCGGAAGAATCCATTTCCTTCCGAAGAGTGGTGTCCTTGTTCTTACACTGAGAATTTTTGGAACTTACAGAATCATTTTCTTCCTTGGTAGTATTATTTGAAATGGTTTCTTCCAATCCTTTCTTTGGTGAAACATTTTTGACACTTTTGTCAATGGAAACATCTCTCATTTGTGTAATCATAGATTTTAGATCGCAAGTTACTGCTTTAGCAGCCTCCTTAGGAACTCGTAGTGGCGTTTCCAATTCCTGTTAAATTGATAAAAGAGCATGATAGTAAAGTATAATAGAGTAAAAAATGTTAATATTATTATCTACTTACTAGTTGCTTCGGTTTAGCATTTGTAATATCTTCTTTATTGTTGTTGGTGTGGTTTTGAAGTAAATGAAATCTTTCTCTTTCTTTCAGTTTAAATTGCTTCCTTTTTTTCTTCGAACCTACTGTTGATCTCATCACACATTTATTTTCTGATGTAGTCACTGGATCAAATGCTGGAGCACTCTACAATGTGTAATTAATTTTATTAAGGGTTAATAATTTTAGAGTAATGATTTTAACAAACATTCGAAAGGCAAGAATTCATATAAAAACTAAATTAAAGCGACAGTAAAGTAAAACCATATTTTGTTTACATACACCAGACCAGTCTTCATTGAGCACTTTAGTTTCAATGCTACAAGCATCCTCTATAGGAATTGTTCCCACTTTTGTATCTGGCTCCAATGAATGTTCAAAGCATTTTATATTTCCGGTACTTCTACACTCTAAGAGATGATGCTATAAAAAATGAAACAAATCTTTTTAATGTATCTAGCTGTAATGCATTGTTATTACAATAATCTGAATTAAACATACATTTACCTTGTACACATTGGGATCCAATATATGTGTAGCATCAAAAGGACATGTTACTTTAGTGATCTGTGGATAATTCTGGCGACATTTAAATATATGTTTTTGAAGTCTGCCATCTAGGATCTGATGTACATTGTCAAATGGACATGTTGTGTAGGCTCCGATAAAAGTCATTTTTTTAAAATAAGAAAAAGGATAAAATAACAATTACTTTATTTACAACATGTAAGAATGCAAATTCTTTAAGCTAGAAAAAATTAACAAATACTTTATTATTTTGGAATTTGTAATTTTTCTTTTGTTTGAGCAAGTATATGTGTATCTAGCATGAATTTTTGTTTTGAACACTCACGTTTTTTCGAATTCCGTTGTTTTGAAAACTTTTCTTATTTTCACTTAAAGTGAAACAATAGGGATGCAGCTGTGACTCAAAGTTTACTCGTAGCTGCTCGTAACTTTCTTTGTAAACAAACAATTCTCGCTAAAAACACATAAGACGTATTTTCAGAAAAGGATACAAAATACATTAATAAAAATTAAAACAAATTTCAAATAATTTATGCACCCCTTAGTCTCTTAATTTTAATTTATTATTACCTTCATCAAAGCAAGTATTAGCCAACAAGGAACAAATTAATTCCATCAAATTTCAAGAATTATACAGCTGCGTACTTGCCCCAGTGTTACCAATCAGTACAGAACGATTTCCCTAGACGCAAGTTAAAAAACCCCTAAATTTTATTTAAAACTCCCTGAAATATATTATTTATTTATTTATTACAGCTTCTCGCAACTAAAGATATTTTATTTAAAATTTAGTTGAAAATAAATAAGTGTCGTTATGTGGAAAAATGTAATAAATAAAAAAACCCTAGTCATCCGCGTAACAGTCTAGAATTTTGCCATTACGAGGTATGATAGATCAAAATTTGCCATTCTCGTAGAAATTTACATATTTTCGTATTTTGATTAATCATACTAATTGTTCAGAACTGTAATTGTAACTCTAAAAAAATCTCAGTTCATACATTTTCCCCCTAAATCTAGGGGAAAAACTTATCTATAAATTCTGTTGTATTTATATTTGTATTTTTATTTATTATGAAACATTTACATAGTTATCACCACATTTCCTGCAACAAAATATCTTTATGCTTACATATTCCTTTTTCACAATTTTAAGAACGCTAACGTCAGTGACGTATCTAATACCACCCTAAAACTGGCACTCTTGTGGCCCCAAGGAAAAATAGAAATACAGGGTGTCCCAAAAATGTTGTAACACCTTGAAAGGAGTGGTTTGGAAGGTGATTTGAAACAACTTTTTCCTTAGCGAAAATAATGTCCGAGGCTTCGTTGAGGAGATATTAACGGAAAACACTGACCAATCAGAGCGCGAGTATGTTGAGCGTAGGCTACGCGCTAGGCGGCCGCGCTCATACGCTACCGCAGCCGCTCCAACGGTATACGCGCGCTCTGATTGGTCGGGGTTTTTTGTTAATATCTCCTCAACGAAGTCTCGGACAACATTTTCGCTAAGGACAAAGTTGTTGCAAATCACCTCCCGAACCACCCCTTTCAAGGTGTTACAACATTTTTGGGACATCCTGTATTCGTATGTATGTAGGAAATAGGATACGGCTAGATACGGCACTGACGTAGTCCTGTGCTTTTGTTTACATTAACTTATCGTTGCTTACCGTCTTACGGAAGAGTAATTACAACTTGAACCGTTTAAATAAAATCATAAAACTATTTAAATATAATCACACACGACTATTTAAATAATAATCTAGTTCGAATTGTAACTTTCTACTTGATCCGGACTGATCTGTACATTTTGGTCGTAAAAAAAAACAGGTACGCTGATTTTCGCGGAAAACATTCGCATTGGATACGTATCGTAATGCGCAACATAAACCGACGTATCAGTGAAAGAATATCACTTAATATCACTGAATTGTATTTGATATTTCACAGGTGTTGACAGGTTACTTTATTATCCAAAATGTGCTCGTTAAGCGAAGGGGCGTTGGACGTAAGTGTTTTTACGACGTGATCAATTTCGAGTAGAAAACAGCGTCTAATTCTCATTGTTTGTTTCAGAAAATTATGAACGGCATCGATATCGATAAGCCGGTACTACAGATATTAGTAAGTGATTTTCATGTACTTATCAAAGCTTTTTACTAAGCAAAGTCTGAAGTTCGTAATTAAACCAAAAACATTGAGTTGAATAATAAATTTCTTATGAACATAAGCATCTTCTCAATGACCAACAAACATACATAATTTTATTACTTTTCAGGGTCACAAGAAGTTAGCAAGTTCAAGTAGCGGAGAACGTTATAGATTACTTGTGTCCGATGGAATTAGAGTGAACTCGTTTACAATGCTGGCTACACAGTTAAATTCTATGATAACAGATAATGAATTGACTGAATTTTCTATTTGTCAGATAAACAGATATGCGATAAGCATGGTGAACAATGCTGGGAAACAAAAGTATTCAATATTTTTTACTTATTGAAATTTTAAAGCCAACAAAAGTATATTTTGTATACTTTAAAATCGTCTCTTTTTCAGACGTGTGATGGTAATATTGAACATAGAAGTAAAAGTTCCTGGAAGCGAAGTGGGACATAAAATTGGAAACCCAACGAATGCTGAGGCTGATAGTGAATCTAAGCCTGCACAATCTGCACAACCTCCTCCTCAACATAGAAATGGTAAGGTGGAATTTGAGTTCTAACCGCAGACTAAGAGAATTAAAAGTTTCACTTCATTTTCAACAGATACATTGATGCAGAAGCAAAACACACATAATTCTTCTACCGATAATATATCAACAACTCCGATCGTTGCTTTGAGTCCTTATCAAAATAGGTCAGTTTCATTTGCTGGAACTTTAATGTTACAATTTTAAAGAATTTTAAATGATTATAACTTTCATAGGTGGGTGATAAAAGTACGTGTTGTCAGTAAATCCGACATCAGAACGTGGAGTAATTCACGTGGCGAAGGAAAATTATTTTCTATGGATATCGTCGATGAGAGTGGAGAAATTAGATGTACAGCATTCAGAGACCAGTGCGATAAATACTTTGATATGATCGAGGTATATACTGGTTATACATATGCTGTTTAAGTTATACTACTACATATATTCTTATTACAGGTCGGGAAGGTTTATTATATCTCTAGAGCTACGTTAAAGCCAGCAAACAAACAATTCAATAATTTAAAAAATGATTATGAAATTACTCTAACCGGGGATTCAGAAATTATTCCGTGTCACGATGGGGGAGATGATATTCCTTCCCTTCAATTTGATTTTGTACCAATAAGCAGCGTGGAGAAAAAAGAGAAAAATGATATGATGGGTACTTGAATATAAAATATGTATAACTATGACTCATTTATCATACTCGTCTGTATACATCGTAATATTTATTTATTATAGATATTTTGGGTGTTGTTAAGTCTTGTAACGATTTGCAAATACTAACATCGCGAACTACAGGCAGAGAAATGAAAAAGAGGGATATTAATCTTATCGATGAAAGCAATACTATGGTAAGAACTTCGTATCTGGCTAAGTAATTTATAGAATTTACAGCGATGACACTAATAACCGAATTTTTAGGTATGTTTTACATTGTGGGGGTCGCAAGCTGAAGAATTCGACGGATCTAGCAATCCAGTTTTGGCTATCAAAGGGGCACGCGTTAGTGAATTTAACGCAGGAAAAAGTTTGTCTGCTATCAGTTCGACAGTTATTCAAGTTGATCCAGATATTCCAGAAGCGCACAGGTTAAAATTACTTTTCGTTAATGATTTAAGAAATTTCTTTTTTCCAAGAAATACTAATCCCTTTTAATTTAGGCTGCGTGGTTGGTTTAATACGATCGGTCGTAGCACAGACGTTAAAGCGATTTCGAGACCACTTGGAGGTGGTGGTGCAAGTGGACCATGGCTAACGTTCAAAGAAGCAAGGGACATGGAACTTGGTTTTAAAGGTGTTGATGTATACACGGTAAAGGCAACCGTGAATATGATTCGAGTTGAAAATGCTCTTTACAAGTCCTGTCCTAGTGAGAACTGTAAGAAGAAGGTAACTGTTGCTTTTGCTTCGTTATAATATAGAAATTTAGATCTGGTTAATCGAAGCCGTACTTTGCAGTTGATCGATCAAGCGAATGATATGTACAGATGTGAAAAGTGTAACAAGGAGTATCCCAACTATAGATATCGCCTACTTGCGAGCGTAAGTGGGAAAACGCATTTCAAGTATCTTTAATTCTTTAATGAAATTAATGAATTAGTTACTTATCGTAAACTATGATGCTTGAGATTCATATTTATTAATTAATTTTTAGTTAAATCTAGCAGATTGGACAGACAATCAGTGGGCTACTGCATTTAGCGAGGAAGCAGAAAAGATACTAGGTATTACTGCTCAAGAACTCGGTGAATTGCAAGAAAACGATAACGATGCATACCTTGAAAAATTCGGTAGTGCAACATTCAGGAGTTTTATATTTAAGATAAGAGTTAAGCTGGAAATGTTTAACGTACGTTAATTTCTCATAAAGTATATCAACAAAATGCGATTTCGGCTTTAAAAATAATGACCTTTGTTTTCAGGATGAACACAGATTGAAAGCAACGGTTGTCAGTGCGTCGCCTATAGATTACAAAATGTATAATGATCATTTGATAACTCACATCAAGGAGTTGGCTGGTATCGCGAAAGCTTGAGATTATAGTGATCATTCTATTTATACTATTCTTGCACGAAGTGATATGTTACGTTCTATTTTCGTAAATGTACAGCGAATACTTTTTTACATTGTTAATTGGTTAACCAACTAAGATACGTATTTCTTTTCACACAAATATGAACCTGATTATATATCGTACATGCTAAATCTGAACGTTATTCGACCTTCTCTTTTATTACTATAGCTCTTTTTTATTTGCTTGTATTTGCTATTACAATCCCATTTACTTCGAGAATTTAAGTAAAAGAAAAAGTATTAGGATATTTAAGATAGTTGTTCTATGGAAAATTTGAAAAAAATACGAGATATTTCCCCACACCCTCGCGAGATACGCTCCTGCGAAGTTCCTGGTTTTATTTACACACGCTCTATCTTTATACAGGGTGTCCCAAAAATGTTGTAACACCTTGAAAGGGGTGGTTCGGGAGGTGATTCGAAACAACTTTTTCCTTAGCGAAAATGTTGTCCGAGGCTTCGTTGAGGAGATATTAACGGAAAACACTGACCAATCAGAGCGCGAGTATGCCGATGGAGCGCTCGCGGTAGCGTATGAACACGGTAGCTTAGCGCGTAGCCTTTGCTACCGCGGCCGCTCCAACGGTATAATACGCGCGCTCTGATTGGTCGAGGTTTTCCGTTAATATCTCCTCAACGAAGCCTAGGACAACATTTTTGCTAAGGAAAAAGTTGTTTCAAATCACCCCTTTCAAGGTGTTACAACATTTTTGGGACACCCTGTAGTTATTTTAATATTTTATTAACTTGACAATTTTCCAAGTGAAAAGGTGACAATTTGTCATATTGCCCAATCGTGGTACGCGACGTTCTTTTTATATACAGAGTAGCCAATCTCTAAAGCGTGTAATTTGAGTTGCACCACCACTATCTCGCCGCGAAGGCACACGTTCTCTGACGTTCTCCTCGCGCAGTATGGTATGGCCCGCTCGATTCCTATCGTGATCCATTCAACCACGTTTGCTCGAAGAGGTATCGTTTCATTCTCAAACGTAATTGTGCACATATAATCCAATACTCACCATGGAGGACGATTGGGGTACGCTATGGTCGATATTAGGACGTCCCGTCCAATCCACGTTCATAGTTAGGTCGAGGACGAGGAAATGATTTTAACCTTCAACTTTACAGAAGTCGTCGAAAACGCTGAACCGAAATTCGACCTCGCTATCAGATCCAACAAGTGGGAGGGCGAGGACGAGGAAGAGGAAGTCAAGGTAATGGCTCATTAACTATCTATTTATTTTAGTTTAGGCGACTTGTTTGCTAAATCTCGTACCCGATGTCGACGGTTTGGAAGTGTGGTTAACCTTTCATGGTGTGGATCAACACGGGACAGCGAGACAGCTGAACAGACCTGAAGTTTGCTTCGAATCGAGTCACATACTAAAATTGAAACTGACATTCATAATAAATTAGATTTATATTAAGATTTATATTTAGAAGTAAATGAATCGTTTCTAGGTTAACATACTTGTTAAGTAATTATATTCGATCCGATGCAAATTCCGTTTGTTCCATAAATTATTGTCAATATTGATGTATATACATTTAATTGTTTACAATGAGAATGTTTAACTTTAGAGTTATTACAAAGTAAGATTCAGTGATGCTGAACTTAATTTAAAATTACAACTAAAAGAGATTGTTTTTAAGATAAGGTTAAATAAATTTTGTTTACATTTACAAAAAATGAGATACAATCTTTGCATTAATTAAGTAGGGGAGATGATGATAACGTTAAAAAACACTAATCACTGTATCTGCATTTATACTTTATCATCATCACATGTTACAATAAACATGAAGGAAAAAAGTCCAATTTTTGACGGAATGCAAACAAAGAGCGTGACTATGAAATGAGATACATTTACAAAAAATGAGCTGGATTAGATAAAACGTGAACTATGTAAGAGTAACACTTATCGACTTGACTAGGGTGTTGAGAGTTAATGAGTAATTTAAAAAATGGAAATTTGATCAACAGGATAGTTGGGAGGATGTTGAAGAAGAGAAAAAAGATGTAGAAAAACCTGCAGAAGTGTCTAAGGCCAAGCCAAAGCCAAAGAAAGCTCTGGCAGAAAGGATTGAAGAGCGTGAGGTATTATTTAAATTGTCAATTACACTGTTTAATTTACAATTTAATTGATTACTTCTTTTATTCTATATCATTTTTGTTTATTTATCTACTACTTTCCTGGATATAAAATTCACTGATTCATTAATCTATTAATTTTATTATTCATAAATTACTTTTTTGTTTTACCTTTTAAACATAAAAATTTATACAATAATAGAAACATAATTCCTAACGAAGACCTTAGGTATTAATTGAATGAATACTAATAAACTTCTTATCTTTTATTGTAGAAGAAGGCTAGAGAAGAGGCTGAATTGAAAGCAAAAGAAAGAGAAGAGGCATTAACACCAGAGGAAAAGAGAGCAGAACAATTGAGGCGTCAGAGGCTTCAAGAGGAAGCCGACCTACGCCTTGCCATGGAGACTTTCGGTTTGTCCAACCTTGTTGATTTTTCTGACCGCAAGCCGCACAGAACCGACAGGAAATGACTGCGTTAGAAAGTTTTACCTATTAACTCTTTGCGCTCCTGCTTTTATTTATGTAATACTATTAATATCAATTTTTTGATAAATTATAAAACGATGTAGTTACTAATAATCGATCAAATGAAAAAAGTGCTACTTCTTTTAAAGTATTGAAAGTAATATTTTGCTTATAAAGCATTTTAAAGTATGTATCATTTTGTTTTTTAGAACTATACTTTGATTTTGCATAAAACTGGCGAAATACAAGTAGAGTATCAATTTAAGTATAGGTTCACTGTTATTTATTTTATTAGAATTTTCTTTAATTCGAATATTGCATCTCAAAATTTGTTTTAAAATATTTGAAATCCTATTATCGAATCTCAAATTTTAATTTGTTTGAATATAAATTTTTTAATCGTAATTCTCTATAATTTAGGGCAACATTGTAAATTCTCTATTTAAACAAATTTGACTATTTCTAGATATTATGTTTCCACAATGATGTAGAACTTCAAAGTACTATTCATTGAAAGACTACTAATTGGACCGCAAAGGGTTGATGCACTACTTATGCGTTAAAACCAGTTATTGGCTTAATTATTCGTTTATGCTTTGTCTTTCATAACCTAATATAAAGTATAAATATTGAGTACTATTCGTATAAGAATCGTAACAATTAATTTGTACTTTTTGAAAATATATTCCAACTGAGGAAATAGTTATCGATAATTAGTATTAAATTTGTAACAATTTTTTCTTGCTTTTAACAACACAACATAAAGTATTTTTTTATATAAATTTAAAACATAGTTATAAGAATTCTATAAATTTTTAAATAGCCTTTACACGCTCAAATATTTTGCAAAAATTTTAACTATTATTGATATTTGAATTAGGGGAAAAGTATATATATAGGAAATGTTTAAATTCTACGATATCGTATTTCGAAAAATGCAATTATTATTGTAGTTATAGTAATTGTTTAACGACTTCTAATTTTTCAACATTTCCAAACTATAATTGATTAACGAAAATTACTTTGGTGTCAGGAACTGTACTAGAGACATGAAAATGTATTTAAACGAGGTAACACAATCTTTAAATAAACTACCAAATTGTCATTGTGCAAAAAAAAATAAACATTCCTCTTTCTTGAAAAAATAAATCAGATGTGTCTTATTTATCAACATTGATCTCCTGTACCGTTCCTGATAAGTGTTTAATTTTTATGACAAAAGCTCGTGTTTTATTTAATGTATTAAATAATTCAATTTTTTATTCACTATTGTTTATAGAGTTTCGATTACATATTATAAAAATTAATGTAAACGGGAGATTTATAATTAATGTAAAGTCTTGAGGCACGTAAATTTTAAACAACAAGTAAGCGTACAAATTTAGAAATAAAATTGTGTAAAGGAAATTTTATTTAGGCAACATAAACATTTTTAAAAATGCTGTTAACACATGTATAATTTAGGCATTAATTAGTCTGAATTGATTTAAAAAAAAAAAAGAAAAAAAAATAATCGATACCTTTTACTTCAATTATTTAATTTCAATAAATATTAAGTTAAGTTTATTTGTAAGAATATTATAATTTGATAAATTTATGAAATTCTTATGTGTAACTACCTTACATTTTACAATTAATATTATAGTTTCCATACTAATTTTTTTCTTTTTGGTTTAGGTGTAACTGAAGAGTCTGCAGTGAGTCTGGATACCACAGTACCCAACACAAAAGAAGAGTTCGATTTGTACGGAAACGTACTTACGCAAAAATTGAATCAATTTTCTAAACACACCGAATTCGCACCATTCGCAGAAGAACTTATCAAGTCTATTGCTCTCAATCGTGAGTATGTTATGTACATAAAAATGAAACAGAAATCAGGCAGTACAAGCATGTTATTATTTTTCTTTTTTCTTTTATTATTAACTCACACGAGACACTAATCGACTATACTTGCATTAATTATTAGATATTCTCAAAGATATTTATTATTTTTAATGACTAAACTCGATAATATTTCTATGGCGAAAATATAAATTTATTTATTTTTGTTTATAAATTAGTTTCTTTATTTTGTTTTCTATACAATATTCTAAACTTTTAGAACTTTTAGTTAATTTATTCTTGGTATTGGTAATTGTTTATGCGCGAAATTAATAGGTGTGTATCATTTGCAGTATCGTCAACGTGTTTGAAGAAAGTAAAAATAATAGTTGATAATCTCTTGATCGAGAAACAGAAGATCGAGAAAGGGGACAAGGCGAAAAAGAACAAGGGCAAGGGAAAAGCGAAACTCAAAATCGAGGGTGAAAATACTCTTTTGAACGAATACGGCGATTACGTTTACGATGATTACAACGATTTCATGTAGCGACCTTTTTATCCCATATTCTTACTATTCCCCATTCCCTTTACTAGTCGCCTAAATACACGCAGATGGTTATTAACATTTTTTTGCAAATTTTATATCCTTTTATTCTCTCTGTATTCGGATTTCGTAACTCTTTCATTTTTAATTGTCGGTTCAAGGTTGTAATTTTAAACATTTTATCCTATATTTTTGTCTTCTTTTTTAGAATTTCTTATTACATACAAATACTATATATACATATATAATGGAGAATATCGTAAATGCATCCGAGAGATGTAAAAGTAATGTAACACGAAGTGTCGATGCGTATCGAGATGCGATAGACAAAGATTTTTGAAAAATTTTCATTGACGACTCGTCGATCGATCAAACTGTTCGATATTTCCAAGATATCAGTAATTCTTGAAAACACTTCGGAAAATTTAGTTACGTTTACTATATTAACGTATAAACTATTGTAGTTAGTGTGAACTATATCGATATGAAAGCTCAGAGATCAAGAGAAACGGTGGAAAACACGAATATACGGACAACGACCATCACAACGCAAACGTAGCGGTGTAATCAGGTGTAACCGGATGTATTCGAACTGATTGGTTCACTGAGCAACGGAGTAAATTGATCGAGGGATTGATCCTTCGGGACACGCGTCTTGCGCACGCGTAAACAATCGTCCCAACGTGAGGAACTATACATATACATCGGTTCCTTATAGTTTTATATTTACATGTACGCGCGTATGGTTTTATGTCCTCTTTTCATAATATATAATACTGTTTAAATAATACCTCATGAAAAATAATGTACTTTGTTTTAAGAATTTTTGAAAGTCCTTGTCACATATAACGTTAAGATTAATCGCTAAGGAGCCTATAAGTAATTTAATAATACTTTTATTAAGCTTTCTCGTTACATAGAATTCTTTCACATAAAGGATACAATAGTGAAATGGAAAAAAGTGTGATGTGTTTGTTTAAAAAGTTTTTTTTTTTCAAACATGGACGAAGTTCTTGCGCTTAAACTATTTCACAGAGTTTCTTACGCTACAGCAGTAAAACTAAGAATATCGTTTACTTCATTGCAACAAAGTTCAACAACATTGTCTTACGTTCTTTGTTTAATAAACTTGTGTGACTTCTTCGCAGTAACAGTGTATATATATATATGTTGTGTTACGTTTCTCTTATATCTATTTAAATCTGCATTGTTTTCTATTGTGATAAATTTATTTTTATTAGAATAGCACAGTTCTCTTTCTTAGTTTTATTGCGGCAATTATTGCAATGAAAGCGACAGTCATTGCAATAAAACTATTCTTTATGCAATCGATTTATCGATTTGCAGTGAATTTATTTTTGAGTTTACACGAAAACTATTTTGCAGTTTGCAGTAGTGTGGCACATTTAAATGGTTTCAACTATTCGATTGGAAATAATTAAATTTAAAAATAGTAAATGTTGCTGTTGTTACATCGTTCTTTTTATTTTTAAGAAAATTAAAGAAAATTTTATATTGAAATACCAAATAAGTAGTATTAGTTACGTTCATTAATTATTACGTTAATTATGAAAATTATTTCGTGTACTATTTTATTTAGTTTAACATTGTTTTATTTTATTTAAAATTTATTGTTTGTATAACCTTTAAATATTTTTCAATTTTGTAATGTCCATTCTTTTTAGATCTTTTTGCTTTCGTTTTCAATTAGGGATCATAATTATTCGTACAAAAAAATAAATTCTATTTAAAAATAAAATTTATTAACAGTAAAAACATAATAAGTTAAAACAAATAATTGGAATACAATATAAACATTACATATTATTTATATAGTAAATTTGTTTACAACTATTTAAAATGGGAAAGTGCATTTTTTTTCTTAATACTTTATACGATATGATTATGTTCAAAAATGAAACAAAGGTCTTAAAAGAATAATCATATTGCACGTGGGAATAATTATATCTCTGATATTAGCATTGTTATTATTAAAAACGTTAACATCGCGTATTAAAGAGTAATTTTATGTTATTTATTGTTAATCTCTTTATTTTTCAGAGACATAGAAAAATCATATGATCCAATAATAAGGAAGAAATGCATTACTGAATACATATATATTCAGTTCACTAGTTTTTATTAACCCTTTTGGTACAGCTGACTGCAATCAACAGTTGTCGGTACTCTGTAATCAGGTATCGATGAAATTCAAACCAAATATGTATTTTTGTTCGCTAAATTTTGTCGTTTGTATATGCTACCGACTTCTCTCGGGAGCGAATATGCATTTTTGTACAGATCGGTAATTTTATCAATGAAATAATTACGAAAGATATGCCTGCGTTCTTTTGTACCGAAAGGGTTAATCGTGGTTGTACTTTCAGGTATATCTATAACCGCGCGTATACATGAATGACATATGTAAATATATTATCACAAATGTAAATGTAACAAAAATATTTTCACATAAAAGAAGTAAGTACGAGGCTTTTCATAAACCAAACACTTTTAAAATTAATTTACCTTGTATTTCGTTTCCGATTTAATTAAATTAATGTATTTTATCGAAGAGAATTATCTTGAAATTGGATATTTTAATGATAGCTTAATAGCGACAATTTGTTATGTCTTTAGGAATGTAATTTTCCCGCGTGGAATGTAAGTTAAAAAAAAGAATTGGCCAACAAATGCATTAGTCTTCTTGTTGCCCGAAGACTTTAGTAACGGTACGAGTTAAAGGAAAGGTTTCGTTAAATTTACACGAGTTGTTCCAGTCGTCAGCGTTCAAGGAGAATATCATTGCACCTCCAAAATTGTTTGCACGGATCCATTCAGCCTGAAAGATAAAATAATAAACAATCTATCTTTCGGTTTATCGTATGGTATAACAAGCAGTCTGTACCTTACAATAAAAACTCGTAGTATCGTCGTACGATACCCATTCCCTATCTTTGTAAGCATACGGAACTTTACTCTCGTTCTCAAAAACGCTCTTTGCACCATTCTGAAGGAACTGACAAATCGTAGGGTACGAAACGAAGCCCATTGTACCCAATTTTCCAAATCCATTCGCTGGGGCAGGTAAGCCATGATTCAGTGGATTATCCAATCTATAAGAGTGACCGTAAGTAGGCATCCCAATAATTAGTTTCTCTCTTGGCATGCCTTTCGAAAGCCAATATTGAGCGGAGAAATTAAGATTCAAGGTAGAAAGATATCCAGACTCCGCAGAGCGCGGAAATAGTGGTGCATTGAGTCCAGTGACTGGATAATACCAAACATAAAAATGGTAATCGTATGCCATTAAGTTGACGAAATCTACGTATCTAAAGAAATCGGTAAATATCAATTATAATTATAAGATGATATTGTAATTATAAGATGATTCATGTATATTTCACTTACTTTGCCATTTCTACGACGTTGTAGCTCTGATCGACGATAGCTTGGGGAGCAGCTACAGCAACAGAAAGTATCAATGGCTCTTTTGCTCGTTGAAATTCCCTTTGTAATTCTATCAAAAGTTGCGTGAAATGAAGTTTTTCTAAATCGTCAGCTCCGAGCCAAGCTGGGAACTCCCAATCTAAGTCCAATCCGTCGAAACCAAATGATTTTGTCACGTTTAACACCGATTTTATAAATCTACAATAAGTATTGTCCATCTTTTATTGTCCATCATTTTTAAGGTGTTAACGACGTTAGACGATGCAAATTACCTTTTTCTATTAGAGTGGTTCTTTACCATTTCCGAGAAACCTAAACGGAGCTCGCTACTGCCGCCGACGCTTACTATGACCCTCAATTTAGGTTGCAGTTTCTTCAAGGATAGAATCTCCTTGTAAAAGAATGAACTACGGCCCAAGTCGAGACTGCAGTTCACCACGCTCGCAAAACCCACGATAATATGCGTACAAAGATTAGGGTCAATGTGCGACGGACTGAGCTCCCAGAGCGTGTTCAGGTCCCCCGATACGGTGTAATAACAGACAATGATCTGCCTATATAAATGAAAACGAATTTTTAAATATATGTATGGGTAATTGTAACAAGCAGGACTGGATCAATAGACACAATAGTTAATTTAAAATAGATTACATACCCTTATAATATAAAGAAACAAACACTGCTTTAAATGTGTTACCTTGTGGAGTTGGTGTAGAAGTGCTGTGGCGAACTGATGCTGTTGTTCCTGTCCGCATTCTGGTTCTCCTTCGTCGATTCGGCGTACATCCGAGCCCGACGTAACCACGTAGCAATCTTGGCATTGTCGAATAATGTCTCTGTATCTAGTGTCTCTGTTTTCGGAGAACTTAGAATAAGGAATCCTATCCAAGCGCGTGTTACAAAAAGGATCCCCAGCACCAAGGATATTAATACCAAGCACAGCACTTGTGTTTTCCAACGAGGTCTAAAAAAAAGCCATAAATATAAATAAGTTTCATATAGAAAAAAGGAGAAATAGAAATTTTATATAGACGTATTTATGTTCCATAACTTTAAAGTGATCAGCTGATATAATACGTGGAACATATAAATTTATGGCAAACTCAAGTCTGCAGTGTACTTTATGTATATTTATATTCAGTTTAACACAAGAAGGCTTCTTGTGCCATAGTAAATATAGAACAATCAATATGCCACACCTGTAACTTTTGACATACACCTATATGTCCACACATATTACCAAGCATATGTGAAGAGAGAGACAGAAACGAAAAGAAAAAGAAAATAAAAGAAAAAGTTTGACATTTAAGTAAACAAAATAGTGACGAATACAAGTGTAAAATAATAAAAAAAAAAAAAAAAATCATTCAAAAATAAGAGATTTAAAAGAAATTTCATTATGTGTTCAAAGATATTTTAATCAATAATAATATTAATTATATGATATAATAATTATCTTAAATAAACATCCAACAATTTTTCTATGTTCTGAAATTTGTAAATTAAAAAATCGCATGTTATCATCATATGATAAATCGAACGTTAGGTTTTTCAAGAATCACGTCGATACAAATTATCTTTATAAATAAATTGTTGAACGTTTCGACGGTATAGTAAATAAAAATTGAAATGTATACATCGAAGTATGAGTGTATTTTAAATTTATACGGTTCACGTAAATGAATATTTACACGCAGAGGCAAACTATATTTTCGACATTCAAATATTAAAAATTCGGAGTGCAAAACTAACGTTGTATTCTTTGCTGCTACTTGAAATATTAAATTTACTAAATGTGAACACGGTTTACCTCTGCGGTGGAGGTGTGTAACGTACGATCGTTTAAGAAAAAAAGAAAACATGCAACTCACTGTCGAACGTCGGTTAATAATTCATACTTGGCCTGAGGCACGGGAATTTGGTTAACCATTGAACGTACAATGTTCTTCGTGATTGACGCTTGAGGACGCTGGTCCTCGAGGGTGGTTTACCACTTTTATTACTACGCCCAGTTTGATATGATATATTGATATCTACATACATACACGTACATATGTATTTAACCCCGTAAACTAAATTGGCCGAGTAGGTAGGGGTAGGGTCAGGTAGGGTTGGTAGGGTTTTACCCAGTTTTACCTCAGGGTGCGTGGAGTAAGTACACACTATAGAATTTAACAGCAGCGAAACTCTTATGGTAACCGTTGATATTAGTGATCTTATGTTTTTTGATTAGAGGAGACGAAGATCATATAATAAGAATTTGAAAAACGTTTCGTCTCTGTAAGAATATTGTATGATTTTAATTCAGACGATTGGGTACATTTATAAAGGTCACCGCTCACTAAGCTGCTCAGTGAGCGGGTTTTAATACTAGTGGCGCCATCGGTGGCAAAATGTCCAAGTTTGTAGTGAAAATAGTTCTCAGTGTCGCCGGTGGATGGCGCCCACCGATCAAAAAGCAGAGATAGGTAAAACCCTAGGCTTCGAATAAATTTGAAGTTTGCCGATGTGTTTGTCTCGTTTTTTCTTTGTAAAATGTTCAAAAAAGGAAACGAGACAAACATTTCGCAAACTTCAGATTTATTCCAAGCTTAAGGTTTTGCCCGTGTGGGGATCCGCCTTAAGGCGTACCGCTCCGCGCAGGCGCATGGAGTGGGAGTAACGACGACCTTGCGGCGGCCATTCCGTTGCTCCGTTCCGTGGCGCTCAGTTTTGTTATACTTACTCCAACTTACTCTGCTTCACTGTTATTATAATTTATTATTCCTCGATTCACAATCCCTTTCTCGCTGAAGTTGGCACCAGCCAGTAGTTAATTAACGGGTATATTTCCAACAAAGTCAATAAACATTTAGATGTGTAAAACAGATAAATGTTTAAGTGACACATCAAAACAATGATGTATCATAGTGTTATAAAGTAAAAAATTTGAAAGTATTTGTATAAAGAATACTATTAAATTATCTATAAAATATCGATAAACACATGAAGTTCAAAAATATATGTGCATAGATATATATATATATATATTTATCCATAAATACATTCATGTTAGCAACCACATTATAATAGATGTTTTAATCTCTGTCAATTAATACAGTTTCGCTACATAACGCACACGGATTTGAACAAATGTTAATAATAAAAACTCGGTATTTTATATAATAATAGCTTAAAATGTAATATATAAAGTAAACTTTATATACATTAGTTCAAATTAACAGTGGTATTAAATACTGCATTAATAGCACCAAAAATAGTCAGTATTAATAAAACAGGAGATTTAATAGAGATTCTTAATACTATTAAACAGTAGTAACTTTGTATTTTATAATTAAAGCTGTAATTGTAGCACCGTAATCGATAGAGGTATAAAAACAGTGGAAATTTAAAAGTAAATATTCGACTGTATACGAGATTATTTTCAAAACTTTTCTAAAATTATAAGCAGTATAAAAATCTAATCTGTAATAACACAGTATAAAAAATAATTCCATTGTTCATTTTAGAAATAAATCATAAAACACGAAGATCTGAGATTAGAAGTAGATACACCAAGTTAATGGAATGCTTTGTAAATAATATGTGCAGATGAACAATTTTACACAAGTATTATATATACCCAGAAGTTTGCTTACATGTTTCAGGACACGAAACAAATTTTTCATATACCGTGACCATCTTTTATTGACTTCTGCCACTGACCAACGATTCATCTTCTGGTTTAGGAAACCGTTTGTAACGTTCTTGTGTCACAAGATAAACTGTCACGCCACCAAAAAGAATAAGTAGAAGCCCAATTACATTGATCAATACTGCTTCCTCTCCAAGTTTTGAATAATCGTTTCTGTAATTATAAATTACAGTAAATAAATATAACGTTTATATTGCAATTGAATAATTTACTTACTTCAAAATGAAAAAAGCTTTTTCATTAAGTCCTAGAAGACAAGAAGCGATTACACCAATAAATCCTGCAATACCAAAGTATACATGAATGGGCATGTAGGAAGCACGTAATGGAAGTTGTATGCCTGGGTAAAGGAAAGACAGAAATCCAGCAAGCCACTGAAATATTATCAAAAATATTAAATGTAAATTAAGTCATGGCATGAAGCAATTTCTTAGAAATTTTGGTTTTCTCATACCTGGCAACAAAACAAAATTACACTTGTAAGACCGATCCAGCTATGAAGGCTGTACATATTTGGAATTGGTTCTGCTTTTAAGTTGTGGCTATCAAACACAGCCACAAGAGCAATTACTACCAATACGACGACAAACAACATTATACCACCATGAATTAATTTTAGTCGCCTTTTTCTAGCATTTCTCTGAGTTCTATACAGTAACATACCTAGAATGATAAGAAATATCGTATGTAAGCATTTAGTGAAATCAAACAAATCATGAAACATACCATTCGCGTAAAGAAATACAAATCCAATAATCATTAGTAATGGATGCCAATTAAATTCCAAATCTGGATTGGATCTCCAAGAAAAACCACCTCTATGGTGACCACACCAAACAGCGACCATAATTATCAACACTGCTCCAAGGATTTCCATTAAAATTGTAAGCGGTTTAAAACCTTCTAGGGACACACGTGGTTCTTCCATTTGTTCCATATCTGACAATCAATTGAAGAATTATTTAATTAAGCATGCATAATATTAAACACAAGTAAATTAAGTGTACATATAATACAAAGCAAGAGTAACAAAATGTTAAAATAAAGAAAAAGAAATGACATACCTAAACACACTTGATATTGATATGGATAGTTTGATGGCATGATTCAACTAAAAAATGAATTTATTTCACAAAACTCTAAGTATTAATTTTTATATATAAAACAAAGGCTGGATTTTACCAACTGCTTCATTATGACAAAAAATGAGTGCAAATTATATTCTAAAAAGTGCATGTATTTTATACAAGTTCAAAAGATTCCAGAAACATTCCACATATGTTAACAATTACTCGGCTATCTTTTTGTTCAAAGCGGTTGTATAAATTGTAATATATACATTTATACATACACAAGTAAATATATTACATAATATTATCAAAGCAACCAATGCAAGTTATATTAACAATTGTAATCAATAATTTTTTTTTCATATAGTTTCTAAATATTTAAAAAAACATACATTCCTTGATAATGAAACGATTGTTTTTCTTAAATAAATTTCAACAAGTGTCACGTAGCCATGTTAACGTAGCTATATAGTAATTTATAAATCAGGTTAGAGTTCTCAGTTATTGATAATAAATGAAGTAGTAAATAAATGAGTCGTATGTTAATTGATCCGGAAAGGAAGATAAAGACAGTCTTGTTTAATAGTTCGTAAAATGTGATATTTGTTTCGTTACCTGTGGATTTTCCTGCTTCAGGAAAAAATCAACAGGTACGTCAACACGTCAGCTCACCCCAGCTCACCCACAATGCAAAATAAATTATCGATTTTCCGCTTTTACGCAGTTCCATGCAAGTTATTTGAACGTATCGCACTTGTGGTCAATAGAACAACTAATAATAATATACATATAAGTTTTAATTTCAGTTAATCAGATTGCTTATTTTAATGTTATTCTCAACGAAATCTAAATTTTGCTGAGATTAAAAAATTAGAAAATAAAACGAATTATTGAAAAACAAAATTGTATTAAAGAGTACTTCGAAATTATATTATACTTACTAATATTGTAATACAGGCATATATTTGAAATTATTTTATGCAAGTTCTTATATGATTGAAATAAGAGTTCATGAAATTGAACAATGATTTGATCGTTTTATTAACAACGACTATTAATGTCATTAATGACCATAATTGCTTTAAATTATACGTATTTTTGTATCACTTTAGCGATTTTTAAATAGAAAAGTAATATAATATAAATAATTTTTCTTAATAGATCCGACAAGTTTTTTAACTTGTAATTAAAACATTTATTGTTATGTTATAAGAGCATAAGCTTATACTGTTAGTATACTTGTTTTATTCTTTCGTGGTTAAATTAAACCCTCGTATTATTATTCAAAATGCCCACCTCGAAAAACTTGAAGTAAACATAACCTCCAAATTTTGTCGAGAGAAGGAAGAAGTAATTAATTGTTCGTTGTTCTTTCATTATCGAAACGCTTGTTGTCGAAGAGTTTCGAAATGATTAAAAGAGCAAAGTTTCTCGAAAGTTTGATTAAAAGAAGGCAAAACCATTTTTCGTTCAAGAAACTTTCCTCAGAAGCTGCTGCAACTGATAACAATGAGAAAACGACACATTTTGGATTTAAAACTGTTAAAGAAAGTGATAAGGAGAAAGAAGGTATATTTCATAGTGTAACAATTTATTTAAACAATACTTTGAAAGTATTTATCAAATCATGAAGATCATAAAAAAACCTTGTTTCATTCTGGTATTCTTTATTATTAATCTGTTGTAGTCGTGGTTTACCATTTATGAATGAATGAATGTTTTTTCAGTCTATACGGTATTTGAGAAGGTAGCAAATTCTTACGATCAAATGAATGATGCAATGAGTTTTGGAATTCATCGTATTTGGAAAGACATATTTATTCAAAGACTGGCACCGACTCATGGAAGTAGATTATTAGATTCGGCTGGTGGTACAGGGGATATTACGTTTCGATATTTACAGTATTTGAAAAACTCAAAAAATTATCAAGGTTTAAAGAGTTCTGTAACGGTTTGCGATATAAACGAAAATATGTTAGATGTAGGAAAAATTAGAGCCAAAAAACAGGGTTGGACAAGTCAAGATAATGTTGAAATCGAGTGGAAGCAATGCGATGCAGAAAAACTTCCTTTTAATGATGATTCATATACGGCTTATACAATTGCTTTTGGGATAAGGAATGTAACACATATTGACAAGGTATATAAAATTGAATCATAATGTATTAAACTTAATTAATGTTGTTAAGTAGCTATTTTTTGTCATCAAAAATAATACTGTTATCAGGTCCTTTCTGAAGCATATAGAGTACTTAGTCCAGGTGGTCGATTTATGTGTTTAGAGTTTAGTCATGTTGACAACGATGTGTTAAGATGGTAATTACTTATACTGAAAGTAAAACCTACTATAATTTACTTCACTGATCTGTTGTTAGTGTAAAATGAAATTTTTATACAGGTTTTACGATCAATATTCGTTCCAAATGATACCTGTACTGGGTACACTCATAGCAGGAGAGTGGCAGTCTTATCAGTATCTTGTTGAAAGCATTAGAAAATTTCCAAGACAGGAGAATTTCAAGGTGAATTGCTTGATATAGTGTACACACATTATATATAACATTTCATTTTATTTGTAATTATTGATTGCTTTAGGAAATGATCGAACAGGCAGGATTCAGAAATGTAACTTACGAAAATTTAACCTGTGGAATAGTAGCCATCCATTCGGGATTTAAATTGTAATCCAATGGTATCTTATTTAGGTGAATCGTTTAATTATAAATTTGTACATAAAAATTAATACAGGATATAATAAATTATTTATTATGTTTGGAGTTAATAAAAGGTGCAATTTTATAATTGTTGTTATTCTAATTATATTTTGTAAATAAAATTTAACATTTATTTTTCATATAAAGGTATAATGTAATAAAAATAATTTACTAAATACAATTATTTCGTGTTATAAATACAAGGAATAGAAAAATAATATTTTACAATAAGGATTTTTGTTTTTCATATTTCTTTAGAATATATTATATAAAATATCAATTTCCTTCTATAAATCAATCTTATGGTTACTTAAAAAAATATTTCGTCTTTTATCTATTATTTCTCTTTGGTCCCGTGTTAAATCAATGATTTTCATTACTGTTGGCTTTTTATTGATGTTCAATTCTAATTCTAAAAGTGCATCTAAGGTTTTTATTTTTTGTTCAGCAGTACGAAAACTCTGAAATATTACAAATTCGTTTACTTATCACGATAAGGTAAAATTATATTATACACATAATTAATATAATTATTATCATTACCTTTCTAAGTTCCTGTTCAATTTCAGGATTTTTCTTTAACTTTTTCTTTAACGAAAATTCTTGAACGCTGAACCCTAACAAATCTTCAAGAACCTAAAATGATAAGTTTATTTATTTAAAACACAGTAAATTATGAATAGAATAAGATTCTAAAATAATTATAATTACATACTTTATTCGAAAAGAAAACTTCTATTTTTCCAGTACCATCTACTAATGTAGCATCCAAAATCCAACATGAGTCTTTTTTTCCTAGTTTGCCAAGAACTTCCACGCGACCGTGGATCGTCCTATAAGTCATTTCAGTTATTACTTCGTTGTTTACGTCATGAATAAATTCACAAATTTTTGGCGTATCCGGAGACTTTGGTCTTTTCGTAAATTCTGTAATCTTTCTATCTACTTTACCCTTTTTCAAAGTTACATTTTCAGAAGGAGACAGTGGAACCTAAACAAATTATTCGTTTAAACATATCTATTTACAATAATAACACTGTCGATGTAATTATTCATCAACGCACAGGTCTCTTGCCTCCAATCAAAGGTAGCGACGTTTTTTCTGTCTTTGTACATGTTTCTGAACGCAATATACTAGTCGAGGGAGCCGTTTTACTTGTTAACCGTGCTGATTTTGAATGTGAAAGTAGTTCTTGTTTTTTTAGGTGTTCTTTAATACTTCCATGTTTTATATCTTCCACCATATCTTCGTCGTTTATTATAATGAGATCGTCGTCTTCTTCGTTTGGTAGAGTCCTGAATGGAGCTGCAATGTTAGTCTGTCTTGTTCGCGATCGCACAAGCTGTTCTTCGTCAATCTGAAAGTTGATTTTATAAAATTCTCGATTTAATTTAGGAACAGAATTTCGCTATCAGATAATTATAAAATAATTTAATGTCTGTTCACAATGATTCAAATAATTAAAGGAAATTAATGCGATAATGGACAATGTTAAAATAATATATGCAAATATAAACCATTTCTAAGAAACAATCATCGTCGTCGTCATCAACCAAGATTATTCCTTCCTTGGAACTATGACCTTGGTTGACAGTATTAATAGGAACAAAGTTCTCTATTACAGTTTCTGTTTTAATTGCATTAACTTTATGTTGCTTGCTTTTGTCTTGCTCTCTAACTATGACTCTCTGAGAACTATGACTCTCTTTGTTCACAGTACTAGTATTAGTAAAGTTTCCTGTTATAGCTTCTGTTTTATTAGCATTGATGCTTGTTTGCTTGTCGTCTCTGCTATGCAAATGTTCAATTTTGGATACTTCTTCTAAATTTATTTCAAAATCTTCCTCAAAAAAGCTATCATCTATTTCTGGTTCTTTTTGTTGTTGAATATTATTTGATTTAGATTCGTCGTCGTTATAAGGGTCAGGGTTTTCCTGAAGGTTTCTACAAGAATCCATTAAAAGTGAGGATTTCTTAAAACTTAAAGGAAGTTCATTAAGAGTTACTTACAAAGCTCTGGCCAAGACATTTTCCAAAGCATTAGGAATGAGTAAACTATCTACTTCGCCACCGATTCCTTTCAGTTTTCCTTCCTCTAATAACAAAACACCTTTACGACATTTTACTGGACCTATTATCATGATCTTATAGCCTGGTAACAACATGTCCTTAGGAAGGAGAAGATATTAGTGTTTCACAAAATTTTTTTTCTATTTTATGATAAAATTTACTATGGATTAAAATAGCATACGTTTAATCTAGATATGGTGCTATACTCAATTCCAATTACATCTTGTACTCCATCCGTTAATTTCAGTTGTATCATTCTCTTTTTGGGAGGTTCCCACTTTTCCAGCTTCTCTGTCTCAGATGGATCTACTTCCGAAATGTGAGTGCTTCTTATTTGTTGTAATTGTTTATATTTCGATGTTGCAATATCATACATTTGTTCTACCTTTGTTGACAAAAAACATAAGATTCACAAATGTTTACTATTGTTAAATGCAACTTCACATTTATCAGTAAAATTTATAAGTAAGTTTACTTGAAGAATGTATTTATCGGGTAATATAACAAAGTGCTGCTGTGCAATATTATGTGGCAAACTTCCATTTTCATTATTAATTTCTCGCAAATTACTGAGTTGCCATTGCACTTTGACAAATTCCAAAATTTCCACGTTACTAGGCTGAAAATAGAAAAGGCTCTGACTGGTTAAAAAATAGAATTACATTTTTTTTTAATATTGACAAATCCTGACGCATACTAGAAAAATAGAACAAGTACATTTTCGACTATTTTATGTTATTTAAAGGTCTGCCTCTTACGTGTCACGAAAATTTGTTAAACTTTTGGGTCAGGCATAGAATCGAAATTATTATTTACATTTGTATGTTGATCCACGAAAAATTCTACACAATCTCTTAACCATTCGTCGTTCATGAGATAAAATTCTGATTTTAATCTACTTTTTATTTGCTTGAATAAAACTTCATTCATTTCGAATTGTTTCGAATGGTTTGAATGGTTTTACTCGTTCAAATTCAACGAAACTACATGAATCATAAAGTACTGAAAAATCTGTTTAGAAAGATTTCCTTATCAAAGGAAATATGTGCAGTGATGTGCAGTGGAATGGTATAGTGATTTCGTGCTGAGCAGATGAAACTAATTTTTTGTTTATTCTTTACAGTTAATTCCGAACGGAATGAAATAATGAAATGATAAATGCATCTACGAGTGTGTTAAATTTATCATTTTTAAGATTAATTAATTACCACTAGTTTTATTACTAGTGGCGCCATCGGTCATTTTATAATAACACTAGTTTTATTACTAGTGGCGCCATCGGCCAGTTATTGTTTATTCCTTGCAATTAACTTCGAACGAAATGAACTAATGAAATGTTAAATGCATCAACGAGTGTGTTAAATTTACCAATTTTAAGATTAATTTATTCAATACAATAATAACCCTAGTTTTATTACTAGTGTTGCCAACCCAAGTTTGTCACGAAAATAGTTCCTAGTTTTAACGCTAGATGGCGCCACCGATATCTTTTTATCGACATTATAGTTAATCATATTCAAACATAACATTCGACTGTTTTAACTTTGGAAAATATCCTACAAATAATTAAAAAGTTATTTCCTCGACAAAAAGACCGTCCAGTAGTACATTAAGCACGAACAGTTGATAAATATTCTCGATATATCTTCCAAAATATTTTACATTACGAAAAGATACACAGAAGTGGATAAAATACGTTAAACAAATAAAGATAAGGTTCCAACAGCTGGTACAATTTACGATTTAAATATAATTTATCATTTACTCGTCATCCCGATACGTCATCGTGTTACACTTCAGGGGTTAGGTTCGTTCTAATTGTACGATTGTTTATTCAAAATTGATCCACGTGTTGGAAAGTTACCGTTAGAGCACCGTTGTTATCGCAATTTTATCATTCCGCGATGCCTTCCATCCCCCACAAAAACCAGTTCACTCGAGCCTATTTTTAGTCTTTCGAACACATACATCTCTCGGCGACAACCCTAGTGGGGGTGAGCTACCCTTAGTGGGGATCCTGCGAAGAATGGGGAAGGGGGAAGCCAGCCGTCAGGGCAACGCATGCCTTCTGACGTTTCAGTAGGCCGCGCGAGCTTCTGCCGTGAACACGTATCCGTTCGAGGTGGGCTTTTTTTTCTCCTCTCCTTTTTCTTTTCGTGTCATCCGGTCTGTTTTTTCCCCTCGCGATATTCTTGTGCGTGATTTGGTTCACGAGTGCGCGGCAGAATATCGTTTCCAAATGAATGTGTACCGGCTTATGTGTAGTAGTAGGTATGTATATATACATGTATATATATATATGTATATGTATATGTATATATATGAAACGATGTTGCGCGTGTGGGTACGTGTAACGCGTACATGTATGGATGGATATAATGTACTGGATATGATGTACGATACGTATATAATTCGCAAACAAACGATCTTTAAATATGGATCGCGCATCGAGATGCGTGGACGTACGACGAAGTGGGTTAGGAACATTAACATGAAATTTAGAAATTTTCATTCGCACGGAGGGGGATGACATCTGGCTTTCGTTTGATACATTATCGCGAGTAATATACGCGTTCGCTTGTCCAGTTGGAATTCCAAAGTAAATATTACTTGGAAATTGAGATTTAGAAATATTTAATTTTCATGAAGGGTCGACGTCTGGGTTTAGTTTGAGATATGCGTGTTCGACATAGAGGCAATGTTAGTAAATATTCTACAATTTAGAAATTTAATTTACGATACAAATTTAGAAATTTTGATTTACTTAGAAATTTTATACGATGAGGGATGACATCTGGCTTTCGTTTGAAATATGTGTCTTCGACATAGGGACTTGGAGACAATGTTAGTAAATATTCTAAAATTTAGAAATTTAATTTACAGTAAAAATTTAGAAATTTTAATTTATTTAGGAATTTTATACGATTAGGGATGACATCTGGCTTTCATTTGAAACATTATGGGCGAATGTAGAGTTTTCATGTGAACTGTGAATATTCAGAGACCATAGAAATTAGAAATGGGATTTTATGCGAGCCAAGAATAGTAATACCAATAATTTGAAATAGTATCGAAGCGTAATGTTACGATACGTAAACGTTAGCTGGTTTAATCGAGACGATATACTTTAATTAATATCGAGTGACCAGTTAGATTGTGAATATTAAATATTAAATATTAGGCATCGTCCTAGAAATTGGCGATCGAAATAATTCAAGGAAGAATTAAGAGATTAGAATTTGAATAATAGAGATAGGTTAAAAGTCGAGTCGAAGGGTTGATTCGTTGTTTTCTTTTTAGACAATAAGCGTGTGTACGTAATGCGTAGATAGGGTTAGGGTGTTTTCTATGTAACCGCCATAATTGCGAGCCATTCCCGGAGATCCCTCCATTTATTATATATATGTAGTTCATATGACGTACGATTCTTATCTATCTTTCCAGGTCTTTTTTATTATCAGAAAACACGCGTGACGGGTTAAATGGCCCTGATCCTATCTCCTATAGATTTTCTTACACCATATATATTAGAAACAGAGTAAATTGTTGATATCGTAATCACGAATAGAGAATTCATTTATTTTTACAAAATTACGAAGCTTATTTTAAACAAGTAAAACGGCTAAAGGGATTTCGAGCGAAATATCAATTAGCTTTATTTTTAATTCTAAACGAATTACAGAGTTAGGATATACAATTTAGGGGTTAGGATAAACAATTTAGGGGTTAGGATAAAAAGGAATCTCGATCGAAATATCAATTAGGTTTCATTTTAATTCTAAAAGAATTACAGAGTTAGGATAAACAATTTAGGAGTTGGGATAAACAATTTAGAGGTTAGGATAAAAAGGGATCTCGAAGGAAATATCAATTAGATTTAATTTTAATTCTAAACGAATTACAGAGTTAGGATAAACAATTTAGGAGTTCGGATAAACAATTTAGGAGTTGGGATAAACAATTTAGGGGTTAGAATAAACAATTTAGGAGTTAGGATAAACAATTTAGGAGTTAGGATAAAAAGGGATTTCGAAGGAAATATCAATTAGGTTTACTTTTAATTCTAAACGAATTACAGAGTTAGGATAAACAATTTAGGAGTTGGGATAAGCAATTTAGGGGTTAGGATAAAAAGGAATCTCGAAGGAAATATCAATTAGATTTAATTTTAATTCTAAACGAATTACAGAGTTAGGATAAAAAGGAATTTCGAACGAAATAACAAATAGATTTATTTTCAATCCTAAACGAATTACATAATTAGAATAAAGAATTGTCTCGAGACTTCAATTAAATATTTCGATAAGTAGAAACCGATATATATATATTAGGATTCTTTTGAAAAGGGATTCTACGAATTAACTGAAATTTACTACAATAATTTAATGAAAATAAATGTTGCAGTCGCGATTTATAGTAGTCGATTAATTTCCAAACGCGAAAGAATCTCGAAAGTCGCGAAACAAAACGAATTCGGAACGCGTGAAATCTGATTAATTTCGTTTCAGCGAACGTATCGCGTTATTCCGTCGAAAATAATCGCGTATTTCGTTGGACGGCGCAAAACGGTCCAACGTTACCTTTTCGAATTATGTATTAATTTGCATATTACGTAGAGCCCGAGTCGTTTATTTATATGCGAGTGGGCGCAGAACGCAATGTGGATTGTGTACGAGTGTACGAAATGGATGTAGCTCGGGTAAAATTTATTATTCGAGTGGATGTATGTACAGGGTGTCCGCTGTTACGAGCTGATTTCTTAGAAATTAACGAAGACGTATCGATTAAATTTTCGTTACGATTAAATGGCTCTGCGAGGGCTGGAGGGTGGAGGAGGGAAGAGGATAGGGGATTAATCTTTTTGGGGGCGCTATTTAAATTGTTTCGAATGGTAGATGGTATTAATTATTTTTATTTGTCTACTCGTATTTGTTTGGAATTTTTTTTTTTTATTTATAATTCATAGCCATGGAGTTAGAACAAGAAAGAAGTAGATTAGCATAGCTATTTCGGTCTTGACGAGGTTAATACCTATATTAATTATTAATACCTGTATCAATTATTTTTATTTGTCTACTCATATTTGTTTGGAATTTTTTTTTTTTTTTTTTTTTATAATTCATAGCCATGGAGTTAGAACAAGAAAGAAGTAGATTAGCATAGCTATTTCGGTCTTGACGAGGTTAATACCTATATTAATCATTCATGATAATTATAATAATTACTCTTAACATAGTTCGATTATTTTGATGAAAACATGCTTCGAGATTTATTTAGAAAGTGTAAATAAATACACGATCTAAAATTTACGAAAATAACAGTTGAAACTTAGTTATTACAACAATAGAGAAGTAGATTAGCATAGCTGGCTATTTCGGTACAATTTTAATTTTACTTATACATCGGAATACAGCTAATTATAAATTGTAATAATGATTGCATTCGGTCACGAATGTTCGTAGATGTTTCTTTTCTAGGTAGAGTTTTTTGGTTTCACAGAAATTCATTATAAAAATTGACTCGATTTGATTCTATAGAACAATGAGCGCAAAGGGTCAATAAATCCAACCCCGAACGATACACGAATTCACGAAAACACGAATTCACGAAAACACGAATTCGACTCGAACATACGCGAAAAATTTCGTCGCGTTATCCAAAACGATTTCGTAAACAAAATTTCATGTAAATCAGAATCCATGAACGTTTCGAGAAACGGCGTTCCCTTGGCGAAAGAGAATTTCCTTAAAACGGAAGAATTTATATGCCATTCTATTAAAGTCAAAACATAAAGGGACTGGCGGCCCTCCTGGGGTGGCCTAGAAAATGGTAGCTCATATTTCTAGAATGCTAAGAAAGACATTTATCGTAGCCCCTAGCGATGGTGGGCGGAATTTTATTCGAATAATAACTGACGAATAAAAATTCTGTTCGACAATTTATTCGCTTTTTATTCCAATGGCATGACAAGCTGTTTCGTATTTCGTTCAACGTTATAATTTTGTATTGTTAATCTTCAACGCTCTCGCTGCGGATGACGCACATGTGCGTCCGACTAAAAACATATGGTTGTTTTTATTATTTTTCAGTTTTCATTCTTTTCTTTTTCTTTTTCTTTTTCTTTTTTTTTTGTTCGGCTAATTTCTTTTTCTTCTGTTCGGCAAATTCTTTTTACATTAAATTCGGACATGTACATTCATAATACGTTTCTATTTTTAATCGATTATGTAATTGTCCTCGTTATCAAACAACCTTTTGCCATTCAGTGTGCAAATATTCGATACTAAATGGTTGAAAATCAACGAGGCGATGAATGATACAGAAGTATTGAGATTCACGGAAACGACATTACTTTTCGGTTCACCTAATATATCGGGTTGTCCAGAAAGTTCGTGGCAATTTTTTAGGAAAATTCAAAGGAAAATTTTAATTTTATCTTTCCACCTTTTATGGGATGCATACATGTTATTTGTTTTCAACCATTCCGACGTATTCAGACCTGTAACACTTGCCAAAAAATCGACATGTACTTTCCAGACAACCCAATATATAGAATAAGTTGCCACAAATATGTATGTGTTATATATATTTATATATATAATATATAATACCTCCTTAATGAAGAATTTCTTACAAATGCTCTAATATGATTATTTTGAAGAACATATATATATTGTAAGAATACATTTGTAAGAAATTCTTCATTAAGGAGGTATTATATATTATATATATATATATATAACACATATATATATATATATAACACATATATATTTGTGGCAACTTATTTTATATATTGGGTTGTCTGGAAAGTACATGTCGATTTTATATATATATTGTAAGAATACATTTGTAAGAAATTCTTCATTAAGGAGGTATTATATATTATATATATATAACACACATATATATATATATAACACATATATATTTGTGGCAACTTATTTTATATTTTGGGTTGTCTGGAAAGTACATGTCGATTTTATATATATTTATATATATATGTTCTTCAAAATAATCATATTAGAGCATTTGTAAGAAATTCTTCATTGTAATATAGAATAAAGAATTTGCCGAACAAAAGAAAAAGAAATTAGCCGAAAAAAAAGAAAAAGAAAAAAAAGAATGAAAACTGAAAAATAATAAAAACAACCATATGTATATAAACATATATATATATATATATATATATATATATATATATATATATATATGGAATTAATTCTTTTCTTCCATCCTAAAAATATTCACGAAAATCCGCTTTTTTTTTTTGGACCTCGTAGTTCAGGAGAAATAGAATATCATAATTGCAGCTCCCAGCGAACATACACTTCGAACCTAGTTACAACAATAAAGATGTGGATTACCATAGCCAGCTATGTTGATCTCGGCAAGGTTAACGTCTGTATTAATCGTTTATAATAATTATAACAATTATTTTTAACACGGTTCGATTATTTTTATGAAAATATTCTTCGAGATTAATTTAAAAAGTGTAAATAAATTCATGATCCAAAATTTAGAGAAATTACAATTGAAACTTAGCGACGATGATCGAAATACAATGAAAAACAGCTTTTTTTTAGACCTCGTAATTCAGGATACCCCCTTAAAAAGAATATCACAATTGCAGCTCCCAGCGAACGGCTACTTATTTTCGTCCGCAACGAAAGTGTTTGTTTGTTGGGGATCGTTTCTGTAGAACTAATGGTCTCAAGAAACAGCTTAAAGAAAAAAAAAAGAGAGAGAAAAAATAACCAGCGAAGGGAACAGTTCAGAGAAGTAGCCAAAGGTCGAGGAAAAATTAGATTTTCGAAATTAACCGGTCGCGGCGGTTCGTTACGTACATTCTATTTGCAACGGGGCATTCGTAACCTCTGTTTAATCTTTCAGTTTGCAGTAGTAATTTAATTCGAGTGCTTTCTGCGCGAGAATTTCTCCGAGAAACTCGTGCGTGTTTTTCGTTTTCTTCTTTTTCATTCTTTTTTCTTTCTTTTTTTTTTTTTTAATTTCTTCTTGTCCAAACACGCGTCGTTTCTAAATATAATTGAGCTTCGTTACCGGGACGAAAGTTTCGCGAAATAATACTAATTGGACGAAGCGTGCCCGAGGAAGATATACTTGATTGGCGAGATAGGACGGGCTCAAGACTCGCATAAGCTAATCAATAGGTGAAGCAATAAAGGGGGGATGAATCGATAGGGATTAGTCAAAGAGACGAAAATTAATTAGAAACACGAATGGAAGAGAAACGAATGTGCCGGCGTGAAAATGATCAATTTTAGGGGAAAATATTGCGGGTCGATTCGTAAATAATTTGTGGCACGGTTAACGAATTAATGATGCTTTTTGGAGACCACCTGTAGTTTGGAATTTTTAATTTATCTATCGAATGCGAACAGGTGGTAGTCGACGATGGTAAATGTACAATTGATTAGGGTTTATTGCTTGATAATGGTATATGGAGATGAACTGCGAGTTAAAAACGAAAGTTATTTATGAATCAACTCGATAGTGCGTAGTCGAAAAAGTTTCTCGACCATTTGCAGGATTTCGTCGTGTTAAGTAGCCTAATCGCCATAGCAGATTTAAATACAGATCGATTCAGACATTACATTAAAACACGCGTTTTAATGGAACTATTCACACTTGACAGACACCGACTTGAACGTTCCGTCAACGGGAATAGTGTGAATAGTTCCATTAAAACGCGTGTTTCAATGTTTTGTCTAAAAATCTTGATCTTGAAATCTTGAAAATTGACGATTTCCGCTCTTACGCGGTATAAACAATTGCTTGTGAAATTTAAACTATTGATGTACAAACGAAACGAAAAGCGGTACAAACGGGTGCAAACGATTCTGAAGAATCGGGAAAAAAGGGATTTTAAAAATCTTGAAAATTGACGATTTCCACTCTTACCCCAATAAACAATTGCTTGTAAAATTTAAACTAGCGAGGTAAAAAAGAAACGAAAAGCGGTACAAACGGGTGCAAACGATTCTGACGAATCGGGAAAAAACGGATTTTAAAAATCTTGAAAATTGACGATTTC